>NW_015170357.1:31304-42732 GCF_001447785.1 Gekko japonicus | reverse complement strand
CTGTTATGCTAATGAGCTCCTGCTGGGCGTGGCCAACTCGGGAGCCAGCCGGAACTCCGTTCCTGTGCGTTCCTGCCCAAAAATAGCCCTGGATAGTGTTAATATAAGCTTTTATAATGCATTGCTTCTGGTCCTGTAATTTTGTTTTTCTTTAATTCTATGATCTCAGACCTTTTCACAGAATTTGTCAATGTTAATAGAATTCCAGCTGTTCTGTGGCCACAGAAGTTTGCCTTTGGATCCCTGATTTACCATTCAAACCCTATAGGTGAAAACGTCTGTATGTGATGGGATTGCATCCATTCATCCCCGTGTGTTTATATAGACCTCTGTCCAGTCCCATAAACCATTCATGTGAAGGCTCCCTCCATACAAACATGCAGGCACAGAACTTATATAGAAAACCTGTGTGCATACAGCTCACACACACGTGTTCTCTGAATGGACAAAAAGATAAATCGAAGAAATAAAGGGCAGGATGAGGAGGTGGGACTCTGACACTCTGAACATCACACATCCTTTCATTATCCATGGTATTTGGCCAACTGGACAGAGTTTATGACATTTGCCATTAGCCTGCAGTGTCAGAAATTCCATGAGCTGCTTCCAGCCTGAACCTGTGGAAGTTCAACCTGTTTCGGTAACACATCTGCAACACACACGTCTGTTATAAATAGGTAGCAGCCGCCGCCTCCGGGGGGCCAGCCGGGTGGGCGGGCAGGGGGAGGACCGGCCTCGCCACCGCTGTCGCCGCCGCCGAGCCCGGCAAAGGGGGGGGGAGGACCGGTTTCTCTGCCGCCGCCGCCTCGGAGCCGGGTGAGCGGGGGGAGGACCGGCCTCGCCGCCGCTGCCGCCTCCTCGGGACATCGAGGGGGGGATGGAGGAGACGGAGCTCTTCTCCCCCCCGCGAGTATCGCGGGTTCCCGTCTTGTGTTAATAGAATTCCAGCTGTTCTATGGCCACAGAAGTTTGTCTTTGGATCCCTGATATACCATTCAAACCCTATAGGTGAAAACGTCTGTATGTGATGGACTGGGGTTGCATCCATTCATCCCCGTGTGTTTATCCAGACCTCTGTCCAGTCCCATAAACCATTCATGTGAAGGCTCCCTCCATACAAACATGCAGGCACAGAACTTATATAGAAAACCTGTGTGCATACAGCTCCCACACATGTGTTCTCTGAATGGACGTACAGATAAATTGAAGAGATAAAGGGCAGGATGAGGAGGTGGGACTCTGAACACCACACATCCTTTCATTATTCATGGTATTTGGCCAACTGGACAGAGCTCATGATATTTGCCATTAGCCTGCAGTGTCGGAAATTCCATGAGCTGCTTCCAGCCTGAACCTGTGGAGGTTCAACCTGTTTCGGTAACACATCTGCAACACACACATCTGTTATAAATAGGCAGCTCATGGATTCTGCCCTGTTACCATATGGGAATGAGTATAACTGTGGATATAGTATAGTAGAAACCATGTGATGGGTACTGCACTAGTTTAAAATGCAGCAGATTCCTGTGGTTCAGTTTAATATACTAAAGAAGGAAAGGACATGCTTGCTTTTGGACAGGACCTGTTACTTTCATATCCCCTTTTGCAAGTCCACACTCATCTGTGCTAAAGATTGCTTGGGATTCATTGTAGTGAAAGGAAATTGCATTGCGGGGGGGGGGGCTGCATCTGAGATAGCTGGATTCTTTATACAATCTATCATCTTAATACTCTAGCAATATGAATGATTCAGTTAAGTGTTCTATCGTTATGGGCAGTGGGTTTTAAATTGCCATCAAAGAGGCGTATTCTTCAGGGGAAGTATAATCGAGAAGATAAGTGTTTTCTTCCTGTTGTATTGTCAATCAAGATGTTGTGCTGAATCTGCAATTTCCCCCCTACTGATATTTTTATCCCATAATTCAGAATCTTTGTGGTTAACTCTGCTCGTGTTCTTCTACAGCACACAAAAAGAATGAAAAATGAGTTGGGCCAGTTTACAAAAATCAATATTATTAATGATAGTCCCCCCCCCACAATCTACTTTAGTAGAGCCAGTTTGGTGTAGTGGTTAAGTGTGCGAACTCTAATCTAGGAGAACCGGGTTTGATTCCCCACTCCTCCACTTGCACCTGCTGGATGACCTTGGGCACGCTATAGTTCTGGCACAGCTGTTCTTGAAAAAGAGCTGTTTCTGTCAGAGCTCTCAGCCCCACCTACCTCACAGGGTATCTGTTGTGGGGAGGGGAAGGGAAAAGGAGTTTGTCAGCCGCTCTAAGACTCCTTTGGGTAGTGAAGGGCGGGGTATAAATCCAATCTCTTCTTCTTCTTTATTGGGCTTCTTATATAAATATTGCCTCCGCACAGAAAACGATCACGTCTGAGAGAAGGCTGGGTAGAAACCCTGTCCCTGACATGCTGGTTTTCTCTGGGTTGGATCTTATGAACTCTGAGGAGAGTCATCCCATTGAGTGGATTTTCTCCCCCTTTCCTCCCAACAGTAGCTTCCTAAGACCACCACCACCCAGCCAGTGTTGGGTGTCAAGGGTGCCTACGGACACAACGCAATAAAGTTTTGGGGGTGGGGGCTGCCAAAGGAATCAAATGGAATTGCCCCATCTGCACAAAATGAGAGAGCTTGCTCTGCTCTGCTTCCTACTCCAGCAGAAGGTATACATGGGGAGATTCTTACTCAGTAAAAAGGTAAAGGGTCCCCTTGCTCAAAAGCTAGTTGAATCCAACTCTAGGGGGCAGTGCTCATCTCCCTTTCCAAGCCGAAGAGCCAGCGCTGTCTGAAGACTCCTCCGTGGTCATGTGACTAAACGCCGAGGAACATGGAACGCTGATCCCACCGAAGCGGTACCTATTTATCTAGTTGCAGTTTCTTGCTTTCAAACTGCTCGGTTGGCAGGAGCTGGGGCCAGAGATGAGAGCTCACTCCGTCATGCAGCACTAGCATCTCGAACTGCTGAACTACTGACCTTCCAGCCTGCAGCTCAGCATCTTAACCTCTGAGGCAAGACCCCCTCCTTCTTGCAGGCTTGGGGCCTTTGGTTAATGAAGCTTACTCCGCAGCATCATATTGGGAAGAGGCAAGTGGGGAAAGATCTACTTCAGTGCATATCATCCAAAGCATCCAATTCTCTTTTTTTTAATGCTATAAAGACCCTTTGAACAACACTCTCCCTACCTGGAGACCAAGGGAATGAGGTCCAGGAAAACCTCTATTACTTGATTCTGCTGTGTAAACTGCTACAATGATTTAATGACTTCCCCCCTCCATTTCCAGTTGGTAATATTCAGTATTCTTTTTTCTGGAGCTTATGGTTTGTCATTCATTCCCATGAGAGCCTCTGCGTCATGATTTTGAACATGTACATTCAGCAATAGCAGGCTCCCCGGTTATCACATATGGCTGGAAGACCCAGCTGGTTGACTGGAAACTTGGCACCATTTTGACATGTGAAATCATAGAGCTACCCAATTATGCTAACGAAATATTCCAACCAGTGGTGACACTCTTGTCCATGAAAACATTTCCAGTGTGGCTCATGGTGCTGTCGTAGAAGTTTTCCATGCCTGCCTTACTTTATAATAGCTGAATCATGTTGTATCGACAGTTAACTCGAACTGTGTCAAAGAAATCATGGGCAGCCATGGAACAGAATTATAACGACAGGATCACTTCTCTTTCTGTGCGGGAGCTTGAAAATACAGCCTTGTGGATTAATAACAAGTCTTTTTGTTTCTTCTGTCTTTTTCTGCCTCCTGCTTGGCTTTTCTCATTTCTATAGAGTGCATTTTTTTAACAGAACAGAAAATCAACAGAAAAAAACCAACAGTTGAAATTTTCTCCCTGTAAGAGGGAAGGATGTGCTTGGAAGATGGCTTTGTAACAGGACTGGTTTGTTTTTAAGTTGCTAAATATACAAAGGATGAAGCTCTCCATTCACTCCTGCTGTTCAATTATTCCCTCAGCTTGATGCCCTGTTTTGCAACCTTTCAAAGCCAATTAAAATGCGGGTTGTCTAGAAATAGACACTTTAGAGTGGCTTGGATGGTGTCTTGTAGACAATCTAGAGGGTCATTTGACTGCAGATATCAGGGATCCAGGGGTCATTTCCTGCAGGAGCGCAAAGGAGTGGAGCTCTGGCAGTAAGGAGCCCAGGGGGCGGGCACATGCAACAAGCCCCGCCCCCTGCTCCCAGCAGCCCTCAGTCAGAGCAAGAAGCAGCCAGGTAAGCTGCAGAGCCCCCTTCCAGCCCCCCGGTCCAAAACAGTCCAGTGGCGCCTTTAAGACCAAGTTTTATTCAGGTACAAGCTCTCCCTCCTCTGCGAGGGCAGATCTGCACGTTCCTCCCCACCCCCCAATAGCTAGGAATCCAAAACAGTCCAGTGGAGCCTGAGCAGTGGGTGTTGCCTTCTGACACACTTCCGGTGATGTCAGGGGGTGGGGCATATGCAAATACATTATGCTAATGAGTTATGCTAATGAGCTCCTGCACCCCTTTTTCTACGAAATGACCCCTGCAGGGATCTATACGGCAACAGCTAGCTTCCTCCAGAGATCAGTCTGATTTCATTAACCTGCAACCAGTTCTTTGTGCGGCTCCTCAGAACCACCTTTAGCAAAGAGAAGCCAATTTGCAGGATTTAAGTAGCTGCCAAATTAATGTCGTTACATATTTTCTTTCAACCCACCCTTCTGTGAGGAAAGCATGTTCAGGATGAAGGGTGGATTACTGCTCACTCTCTGGTACTCAGCCCTGCATTGTAATAGGATATGAGATGGGGTTATACAACATGGCCTTCTGCTAGGCATCAAGACACTGAGTTGATTGTATTTTTTGTGGCAATGCATATATTTATGATAGGTTTCCTAGGTTATGCTTCTCCAAGTAATTGCCTTTTAGATTTTTTCAGGCAGTTAGGTAAAATCTGTGAATTGTGTCTGCTCTCAGCCAATGAGTAAATTGCTTTTGGCAGTCGTCTTCCAGTGGAAGTCTGTTTTGTGAATGGTCAGCCTGGAACTGTGGTATTAGGGCTAGGGCTGAGTTCCAGGCCCCGAACAAGAGGGCACATTTGTTGGTGCTATGGTTCTTCCGTTGTATACAATGAGCAAGTGCAGGTCTGTGTATTAGGTGGGGTGCATTCCCCTTTCTTTGCCAATAACAAGAGAGACCCACTTGCATGTGGCCTTCATAACAACAATTGACCAGATTTCTCCTGCGAAAAATCTTATAAATATTTCTCCATCTATATTAGCCCATTGAGACCCTTATCTGTATCTAATTCTACATATCTCGTAAAGTTTTTCCAAAAATCTAATGAAGATAATGGTGGTACTACAGATTGCTGCAGGTTTCTAGGTCCCCCAAAGTCCTTGATATTTATACTGCAGTGTTATGACATTTGAAGGACACAAATTCAGGGAAGAGAACGAGAAACCTATTATCAGATTAGGTGGACCCACAGTTAACCACTGTGCTTTCATTGTGGTGTGACTTTCATTTGTTACTTCTTTGTTGCAATTTACACAAAGCTATTCATAAACAGAGTTCCAACGTGATTTCAACGATCCAGCCAGTGTGGGAAAGGAGTTTGTAAGCCGCTCTGAGACTCTGAGTGAAGGGCAGGGTATAAATCCAATTTCTTCTTCCTTCTTCTTGTTAAACTTGGTGAATGTGTGGTCATGTGATAACCAAAACAAGCAGTGTACCAGTTCTCTAGCCTGCTAATAACAGGGGTCCTGTAAATCATCTGTTGTTAAGAGTGTTTAAACTATACAGAAGAAGAAATAAAATCTCCTTATTGCCTCTAATCAACCAGCAGGATATATTGGATAGAACCCTGGAATCAATCTGGGTTCAGCTCTTCTTCAGCCATCAGAAAAAGGTGGCTTGGTAGTCTGGCAAATGGATGTCTGCATTCAGACATCACATTTAACCACATTTAAGACTAACTGTGGTTAGGGTTGTCAGGTCTCCTCGTTCTTCTGGCACGTAGATTTGGGGGTTGTTCTAGGGGTGGGCGGATATGCCCCAAGCCCCACCCCCAGGAGCCACCACCCACCCAGCCACCCCTCTCCTTCCCCTCCTGCCCAATTTAAAGGGCTTCAGCAGAATGGCGGGGACCATGTGGCCCGCCAATCAGTTGGAGGGCCCTTTAAATCTAGCAGGATGGAGAGGGGTGGTCACGGGCCACGTGCTTGGCCCTAAGCTCAGCTGGTCAGCCATGCAGCTGGCATTCACTGGCCAGTTGGTCAGTGGGCCACATGGTCCCTGCCAATCAACTGAAGCCCTTTAATTTGGGCAGGAGGGAAGGGAAAGGGGTGGCCAGGCAGGTGGTCACTCTTGGAAGTGGGCCTTCCCCCACCGGCCAGCTGGCTGGGGGTGGATTGAAGCCCTCATAAACGGGGGAACCCCTGTCCGGACCTGGGGGCTGGCAACCCTAGCTGTGGTTGATAAACCAATCAGATCCTGGCTTGATGGACCCTAACAAACATAGGTAATGGAGTAATTACACTCAGGCAAATGGTGCTAAGCTAAACCATAGTTAGTTGAATTGAATTATGGTTTTGTGCAGAGGTCATTTCGGGGGGGATCGTGGGGGAACGTAGTTCCCCCGGGTGAGGTGCGGGGGGCGGGGCACACGACGAAGCCCCGCCCCCTGCTTCCAGTTGCCCCGCTTCCGGCCCTCATTCAGCCAGGAGGAGGCAGGAGAAGAGGGAGGGCAAGTTGCTTCCTCCCCGCCTCTCCCCACCCCTGCCTGCCTGGGGCCAGGGAGGGCCTTGGCGGGGCTTCCTCGCACTCCCGCCGGGCTTGCAGGTTCACCGCCGGGTCCCTGATGTCAGGGGGTGTGGCATATGCTAATGAGTTATGCTAATGAGTTCCCCTAGCTCTTTTTCTACAAAACGACCCCTGGTTTGTGTCATATCTGAACTGAGCCCAACCGCATTTCACCCTAACCTACATTCAGAGGATGAGGGCTGATATAATAAGTATTTAAACATGGCTTAAGCTGTTCTTTTCAAGCTCCTGAATCTGGTAGAGAGCCTTTGGAAGTGTAGGAGATGATTTGTTTTTCCAGAACAATTAGCAACACTGCAGTTTAGCTGATTAACAAAGCAGCAGGTTTGCAAAATGCACGAGCAGCAGGATTAGTACCTGATGGACACATGGCAATATCCCATCTCAGAAGGAACTGATCATTCTGCAGTCAGTCTGTTAGAATGTTTGCTAGGACCAGGTTGTCGCACATCTGTGGGACTGCCATCTGAACACTGCACACTTGGAAGTTACAAGCTGCTGGCTCTGTGGTAAGAGCTAAAAAGTGTGTCGGAGAGGCAGGTGGAAATGCGGAGCCCTTCCAGACTGACAGTCATGACTCAGCCATCCATAAAATGATTTTTCATTAATGTTTTAAAACATGTGTCAAGGATGTCAGAATATATAAGTGGCACACATACATTATTTAGGGTTCTTCTCTCCCCCCGCCTCCCTCAGCCCCTCACTGTGGATGTATGTAAAGTGTTCCAGTTTTGTTCCGATTAAACAGTGGAAGAGAATACTCATCACCAAAGATTTCAAGAATGGTTCTCTTTAGACAGGTAAGCAATTTAGGATTTGTGATGTCAGAGCATTTCCCCTGAATTTACATAAATCTTATCTAATTCTGATCTTAGCCTCAGAGCACAGACCAAGCTGAGCTCCCCGCCCCCAAGTTTGCAGAAAAATCATAAAAATAAAAAATGGGGAGCTGAAACTTTCACCCACAGAGAAGTAATGTGTGCTCCTGTGCACACATCTCAACTTCAAAAACGCTTACCAAGATGATGGTTGGCGTGGTAGGGTTGCCTGGCAACCCCACACAACGAGGCATTTAAGACAAATGTAAGAGTAAAGAATGGCTGAGGGTGGAGAGAAGAGTGGGAAGGCAATAGGAGGGGTGGAGGCAAGAAGAAGAGCTGGAGGAGGCAGGGAGGTGGCAGCAGGAGGGGGCGGAGGAAGAGGAGGAGGAAGAGGAGGAGGCAGCAGCAATGGGGAGGAGGCAGTGGCAGTGATGACGGGAGGACTGGGGCAAACAAGAGGAGGGGAAGCAGGAGACAATGTGGGGGGGGGACAGAGTTTCCCCGTACCCGTGTGTCCTTCTTCTGTATTAATTTCTACAGCACGTTTTGTATCAAAAGCTGTTTTTAAAGCAATAATGGTGGTTTCTTAAAGTGGCAACCCTAAATGCAGCAGCTGGATTGGTCTATGGTATGCACTGTAGAGAGGATTAGGGTTGCCAAGTCACTTACCGCTAATAGCGGGGGAGAGTTGGTCTCTGCCCGGGACATTAGCACGGGCTTTGTGCATGCGCCACGATGATGTCACCTGGAAGTGATGTCATCACGCTGGGCATGTCGCCAGGTGACGCTCTAGCAATCAGCCTGGAAACTCTATGGTACCACAGAGTTTTCAGGCTGATTGCTAGAGCGTCAGCTGGCGACTTGCCTGGCACGATGATGTCACCTCCGGGTGACATCATCGCGCCGGGCACATCGGCCCGAACCGGGCACTTTGGAGGCAGGGTTCCCCCCGCCAGCCTTTTCTGGAGACCCTTTTAGCGGGGGAACCTCCGCCCTCCCGGGGGACCTGGCAGCCTGTCAGAACCCACAACCAACAACAGAGTACACACTTCTTTAGAAAGGTTATACTTTTATTGAAGAGCCATAGATGTATTAACATAGTCACTGTTAAGAATAGCGGTTGCCTCTTGAACCTAATGAGATATAAGGCATTCGTATGCACCCCCCCACTGCGCTGGACAGTTAGGCATTCTCCCGCAAGCGGGCTAGAGCCGGCAAGCGTTACTAGGCAAAGCTGGGAATTGTGCGGCTCCCACGGTCGGCCTTGAAGGCAGACAACACACATTACCACCTGTACGGCTTTGGAGATTAGCATTTCAGCGCAGAGCAGAGAGAAAGGTATGTGAAAATACACAGACACTGAAAGAACATCCCAACCCCCATGGCAGCATAGCTGACACAGTCCTAGAGAGGATATACAACTAGTTCTAAAAGAACTACGTTGTTTGCCAGTGCAATTCAAGACATGGGTTCTAACTCTTAAAGCCCCAAAAGATCTGGGACTAGGGTATTTGAAAGACCACCCTTCCTATAGAAACCTGCCGAAGGTCAGCAGGTTCCACGTGCTCCCACCTTCAGAGATGAGGTGGGTGATAACTAATGAGGGTTGGTGAACCCTCTGTGGAGGCACCTCAATTGGATGGAGGTCTCCATAAAGCAGTTGCCCTCCTACTGACACTTCTAAGGTCTAGGCACCAATGAAGATTTTTTGGTTGTTCGGAAATTATTTTTAATTGCTGTTCTTCTTCTCCTGTGTTTGTTGTTATCAACCAGTTTTGTCTCAGGCTTCTTTTTTAAAAGGTCTCAAGCCTTGAGCCTTTTTAGTGGAGTATTTTCAGTATGAATAAAGAAGGGACAGCAGATCTTCTCAGAGAATGTGTGTGGGTGAGACGTAGAGATTTGACGGCAGGAATAGTAACTTTAGTTCATTAACGTCCCACTTTGACATATGAAGGCTGCGGTCACACGGAGCATCAGGCACGCTAGAGAGACGGAAGATAGGCGGATTTTCCAGGCGTGATCTCACCGCCACATCTGGGAAGCGTAGAGCTCCCGTGGCGAACCTGAGGCTTCCCGCCGAAGATGCGCGGTTAAAAACTAGTACCTCGGAGGTACTAGTTTCCGGTAACCGCGGGGCAAGGGCGGGCGTCTGATCGCGTTTCCGGTAGTAGTTCCGGCGCCCGCCCATGCCCACTTGTATAAAGGGTTTTTTTCCCAACTGTCCATGGAATGCGCACGAGCACTCAATGGGGCATGCGCACACTTTGGTGTCCGGAGAAAAAAACACCCGTTTGCCGCGCCGCACCGCTTCTTTGCCGCGCCGCAGAATTGTGGTGTGCTCGGCACCTCCACCCTACCACGGGACCTCCATGGGACCTCCATGGGACCTCCACGGTACGTCTGCTGGCGCAACTGCGCATTATTTTGCCCTGGGGCAAGCAGCCACGCTACCCCCCCACATTTTCCTGCCCGTGTGCCCGCGGCCTAATGTTCCGAGATCCAAAAACCCTGGGAGAATGAAGAGTTTTAAAGATGATCATCACACAGCCTGTCACGTAGAACCTGAACCTGAGCCAGCAGTCCCATTTGAGTCAAAAGTCACTTGCCCGTCTCTCTCTTTCTGATAGGGAATGCAGCAGGAGGAGAGGGAAAGCACAGCATTCAGCAAAGCATTTTTTTAATTATCTTTTTTTCCTTTTCTTTTCTTTTTAAAAAAGAGGTGAACAGATTGTATCTTAATTTCAGCATGTCAGAAAGGGGAACATCAGCTGCTCTTTTTTTGTTTGTTTTAAAAGTTCTTTGGGAAATTGGAGGTCTGACAGAGAGAGAGTGGCCAGGCCTCTAATTAGAGCAGCTTTCTTATTGTCTGGCATCAAATCCCCTTGGGAAACAGATGTTTGGGGAAGTCTGCAGCCTCGCTGTCTTCTTTTTTTTTGTATGACCAAAACACCTCTAAGATCTAACCATTGTGTGTAATTAAGGGATTAACTGTGGGGGGCAGTCTTTGAGAATATCAGTGCCTGCTGTTTGTGCAGCACTGGTGACAGAGCTGCTTACAGGCGAGGACCAATGCTTGGCATAGAAACCTTGCAAAGAAACCTGTGCAGTTCTACCTGTTTCTGCTTTGTTTCTCAAAATATTGGGAGAAAGGCTATTTGCTTTTTTTATGTGAGTTTGTGTGTGTGTGTGTGTGCACTTCACACAGACTGGTTTAAAAATATGTTGTAACTACTTGTGGGGTTCCCAGGTTCGTCACAAACACCAGTGGGGGGGATGTTCCGGGGGAGCCGGAAGCGTTGTCATGCAACATGCCTGTATCACTGAAAGGGATGTCACGTGACATGCCCACGTCGCCCAGAAGTGATGTAGGCATGTCAGTGACATCAAGGGTGATGCTCTGGTTTTTGGACAAAATTCTATGATAAAATCAGCCTCAAAACATAGAGTTTTGCCCAAAAACCAGAGCATCATTCCTGAGCCAGTGTGGTGTGTGGACTCTAATCTGGGAGAACCGGGTTTGATTCCCCACTCCTCCACTTGCACCTGGCTGGATGGCCTTGGGCAAGCCGTAGCTCTGATAAGAGCCGTTCTTGAAAAAGAAGTATAATCGAGAAGATAAGTGTTTTCTTCCTGTTGTATTGTCAATCAAGATGTTGTGCTGAATCTGCAACTTCCCCCCTACTGATATTTTTATCCCATAATTCAGAATATTTGTGGTTAACTCTGCCCACGTTCTTCTACTGCACACAAAAAGAATGAAAAATGAGTTGGGCCAGTTTACAAAAATCAATATTATTA
>NW_015170357.1:30924-31134 GCF_001447785.1 Gekko japonicus | reverse complement strand
TGGTTAAGTGTGCCAACTCTAATCTAGGAGAACCGGGTTTGATTCCCCACTCCTCCACTTGCACCTGCTGGATGACCTTGGGCACACTATAGTTCTGGCACAGCTGTTCTTGAAAAAGAGCACTTTCTGTCAAGAGCTCTCTCAGCCCCACCTACCTCACAGGGTGTCTGTTGTGGGGAGGGGGAGGGAAAGGAGTTTGTAAGCCGCTCT
>NW_015170357.1:21965-29838 GCF_001447785.1 Gekko japonicus | reverse complement strand
CTCCCTTTTGAAACTTTTTTACAGAGGAGGACTAGTATATATTATAAGGTTGTACTATATCTTTTGAGAATCTATGGAGATGATATTTGACATTTTGTTCTCTTATATTATGAATGGTGACTATGATGATTAATATGTATGAAGAATTTATTGTCATAATATTTTTCTAAATATATAAAATTATTTATGATAGGTTATAATTCATCTGTGCACGGTATCTGTTGTATGTTGGTTTTCCTACTTACCGTGGGTCCTTGTTTGGGTTTTGTGAACCACCTGGAGCTTGGCAACCCCGTGTTTCCCAAACCTGCTTCTCCTCCAGTCTTTTTGGGAAGAATGCAGTCCGAGTATGTTATCAGGTGTCTGGACAGAAAGGTCCCAACATCCAAGGTCCTTCCCGCCTCTGCCGCTCACAGACAACCATTTCCCCACCGTTTTCCTATAAAACCGATGAGCTATTTTCGGTCTTCTTAAAAACCGGTAATTGCCAGATCCTTGCATCATTATAAGGCTACAGTGAACTATCAGCACAGTCTGCTAGTTCTTTAAACTTCATGGGAACACATATGGAAAGATGGAAGGGGAGGGGCAGAAGGACCAGTATTCCTGTCCAGCGCGAGCTGTGTTAAGCCAGCGCTCTCTAGGCGTGAGTCAACACACATGACAGCTTAAATCATCTTTATTTAACTTCCCACGCATTCAGAAACTAATTTACTCACAATCGAGCTGATATATCTGGGGGCGGAAGTTACATCGTGTGATCTGAGTCAATTCTAGCGCCGTGGTGAGAGAAGAGATGGGCTCCCCCTCTCCTTTGCAGTAAGGGTTGATGGACAAAGGAACGGAAAAGAACAATAAAACTCCTATCTTTGCGCCTCTGAGCTCAGGAAATTACTCTTAATGAGCCAGTCAGAGGGAAGCGTCTGGGACCCCTAACTGTGGACCAATTCCCAGGGTGCAAGTACTTTTAAAGGTACATTAAAGCTGGCTGGGGCAGCACAACCAGGGACATAAGCAAGAGGTCCTGTAGGCCAGGCAGTCTGTTGAGGGGAGCTTGCACCCACAGTGCGATTCCAAAGTGATCAGATTTATACCCTGGCAGAGGGCTACAATTAATGTCCTAATTTTCTTTTGTGTATGCCCAGGGGTCATGTCGTAGAAAAAGAGGTGCAGGAGCTCATTAGCATAACTAATTAGCATGGCTTATTTATATGCCGCACCCCCTGACATCACCAGAAGTGTGTCAGAAGGCAACACCCACTGCTCAGGCTCCACTGGACTGTTCTGGATTGCTAGCTATTTGGGGGGGGGCACAGATCTATCCTCACAGAGGAGGGAGAGCTTGTACCTGAAGGCAGGCCGGGGGGGCGGCTCTACAACTTACCCGGCTGCTTCTTGCTCTGACTGAGGGCTGCTAGAGCAGGGGGTGGGGCTTGTTGCATGTGCCCGCCCCTGGGCTCCTTACTGCCGGAGCTCCACTCCTGTGTGCTCCCACAGGAAATGGCCCCTGTGTATGCCTATGTGTCTGTTTCTATTCAGGAAAGATAGATATTTTTTCCTCCTTGGAGAACAGTATATATTATAGGGAACTGCCCATTTCAGTGGCTTACGTATCACATAGTTGTGTGACATAGTTGTGTGACTGATTCAGTGTATTGCATGTTCTCTGCTCCTCGGTGCTAAGTTCAAAAGATCTCATCTCCGAAAGGGGGGGAAAAAAGCCCTGTATACTTGGTAGGGTTGCCAAGTCCTTACCTTATGAATAGCGGGGGAGTCCAGCGCTGGTCTGGGAGTCCACGTTTTCCCTCGGATTATTGTGGCCCCACCCCCAACATGCCCGACATGATTGCGTAACTTCTGGGTGACGTGCTGACGCCGGGCATGTCGCGTGCTTTGGGGATGGGGTTCTCCCCGGGGCCCGATCCGCCGCCGGCGGGTAACGGGCCTCTCGGGCGGGGGTTTCCCTGCCCCCTGGGGGGGCTTGGCAAGCCTAATACATGGTGCTTTGGATGCATGGTAGGTAAGCGGTAGCGAAGACAGGAGGAGCAGAGCAGTACATATTGCCCTTACTCGTACTTCCACATACCTGAGGTAGCCTGCTTTTCAAAGGTTCCTGATTGGAAAGAGAACGTGTATATTCATAGGCTCTATGCAGATGTTCGTGTGAATATGTGGAGGTCACCAAGTGTATGATTTTGTTCTTCCATGACTCCCCCACAGATTCCAAGTAACGTGTGAACAGCAACAACCATTTCTGCTGAATCACTGGGACTTAGCGCCTTTTCTGCTATGTCATATATTGCATTTAATTAAGATCGACTATAGGAGCTGCGGTGGCTCAAGTGGTTAAGACGCTGAACTGCAGGCTGTGGAAGGTCAGTAGTTCAGCAGTTCAAGACCCGAGTTGCCGCATGACGGAGTGAGCTCCCGTCTCTAGTTCCAGCTCCTGCCAACCTAGCAGTTCGAAAGCAAGAAATTGCAAGTAGATAAATAGGTACCACTTCGGTGGGAAGGTAACAGCGTTCCGTGCGCCTTGGTGTTTAGTCATGCCGGCCACATGACCACGGAAATGTCTTCGGACAGCGCTGGCTCTTCGGCTTTGAAACGGAGATGAGCACCGCAACCCTAGAGTCGGACTCGACTGGCTTTCGAACAAGGGAACCTTTACCTTTACCTTTTAAGATCTACTATCCCAGTCCATATTCCACAGGGTACAAATAAATTAAAAGCAAAATAAATCTCCTAAGTTCCTGTCCTTCTGAAGAAGTTTTCAACAAATGTTTGTTAAATGTTAGCAAACAATTTGTAAAATTTGCAAATTACGTTGCCTGGATTTTAGGGAAAGCTGAATATGGTGAGCGAGGGCGGAGGTCAAACCTTCTGATGTTAGAACAGTCAGGCGCTCCATCTTAAATCCTGTACTGCTGGGTACCTCGTGTAAAGAATAATCTGAGCAATTAATATAAGGGGAGGAGGCCTCTACATCCCTGTGCCAATTTTCCTAGCATGGCCTATAGAAATGCAGCAAGGAAGGTAGAAACTTTCATTTATTTATTTATTTTTGCAAAGTCTGCCCCTGAGCGAGGCTCCAAGAAGCAGGAAACCTCGGAGACAGACCTTTCCATTAAAGAAATAGGCCCAAAGCACTGGCTCTCTGACAAGGCTTGGCAAAGGGCTATAAGACTTTGGAAAGCTTCAGCTGTCAATACAACTTGAAATGGGAAGGATGTTACGGCAAGTGGTGACGATGTGTAATTAACAGAAGGAAGGACAGGACAAGAAAACGGGGAGAAAATATTGGTCTTGGATCAGGTCTAAGAAACCTACACCGATGGCATTAATCTTTTTCATCTGAGAATAACTTCCAGCCATAAAGTGAATATAGCCTTTGTTTCAGACGGAACAAATGGTTTGGCGTATGGGGCAGTGGGATTAGTCTACTATGCAGATGGGCTGCTTGGTTTCCATGGTTCTAAGGAGAAAACGCTTTTTAAAAGTCCCTAGGAAAACCGTTTTAAAGCACAGGACATGTGAGCCATGTTGTGTTGTTCCTTATGGTGTGTAAAGTCTTCCCCACTGAGGTAATATCCACAGCAATCTAGGAGACAAAGTTTCCTGTCAGTTACAAAAAAGTGAGGCATTCATATATCTAAATATCACTATATCCCATCGTAATCTGCCTGGGTCCCATATGGGTAATAAAAGCCACAAAACTGTAAGGTACAGAGTCTTTATGTATTCTTGGGGAACTCTTTGGGGATACAAAAATAAAAAAGGGAGGGAGGATCTTGTCCTGATGAGGCGAAAAGGTTCCTGAGGTCTTGTTGCCAACCTCCAGGTGGCAGCTGGAGATCTCCTGGGATTGCCACTGATCTCCGGGTGACATAGATCAGTTCCCCTGGATAAAATGGCTTCTTTGGAAGGTGGACTCTATGGCATGATACCCCACTGAAATACCTCCCCATCCCAAACCCTGCTGTCCTCAGGCTCCACCCCTCAAAATCCCCAGGTATTTACCAATCCAGAGTTGGCAACCCTATCCTGAGGGCACAGTGTTAGGAGGCAACATCAGGGGAAGGCCTTGGCTTGTTTGATGGACCGTGGGCCCGATCCCACAGAATATTTAGAGCAGCAGAATGTCAGTTAATGGGGATAAGGGGGAAGGAGGAGAAATCAGCCTGCTCAAGCCCCTGAGAGCTTAGAAAATTCTGGAGGGCTTTTTGGCCGGAAGGGGGTGGGACTAACGGTTTGTAAATTGTGTTCCTGATGCTCACACTCAATATTGGGGGGGGGGACACACACCTGTTGTTTCAATATAAAGCTTTACCTGTATGTTAGTTTATTTGGAGCCAAGCTGCGTGATCAGCAGATGTCCATGGGCAGAGGTGGGGAATTGCATGCATGAATGCTCCCGTGTATTAAACCAAAAATTGGCACATGGGAAACTGGCATGTTGAGTAGAATGGATTTCTGTCCTTGCCTTGGCCATTGACATGCAATCTGTATCCTGGATATTTCCGCATGTTGATGCCCTGACCTGAACGGTCCAGGCTAACCCCATCTCATCAGGGCTGATTTTGCACTAGAGCTGCCTTGATGTTGCTCCACTGTACTATTGGTCAATTTCACACCTGAAGCTGTGGGGCTGCATTTTGACTCGCGGCTTCGCCCGATTTCCCCCGCAGTTTCGTGATCCTGTTTTTTGAGGATCACGAAACTGCGGAGGAAATCAGGCGAAGCTGCGGGTCAAATGCAGCCCTGCAGCTTCGGGTGTGAAACTGACCAATAGTATCTGGGCAAACGGCGGGGCGCAACATCGAGGCAGCTCTAGTGCGAAATCATCCCAGATCTCAGAAGCTATGCAGGGTCAGTCCTGGATAGTATTTGGATGGGAGATGACCGAGGAAGTCTAGGGACACAGAAGGAAGCAATGGCATATCACCTCTGAACGTTTCTTGCCTTCTAAACCTGCCACAGGGTCATCATAAGTCAAGTGTAACTTCATAGAAAGGAAAAAACTATCCCCTGAGTGCAGTCCATTTTCTGAGGCTGAGGCTGTGGTCACACGGCAGGATTAGCATGGTCCAGCCCCACCTCTAATTTCTCTGTTATTTTTTGTAACTGAGAAATTTGATCAGACATCCCATCCTTAATTCGCTTCACCCTGCACTCACCCTGTAGAGGACCAATCGGACGGCAGCTGCGGAGTGGGAGCTTTTCTTTATTATTTGTCCTGTGAGCATGCGCATATGCACTTATGGGAATTATTTCTTCAAACTCCTGGCAGCTGGTGGCCAATGGGATTGCAGGAGGAGGCTGCTGGGATTTGTAGTGCAGCTGTGAGGGCCGTCTTCTTTAAACTGTGCTTTTAAAAAATTAAATGTTTCAAAAGTTTCAAAGCTGGGTGGAGAGAATAAAGAAGCCTCCTCCTTTGTCCTGTGTGCTGACATTTTTATTTAAAAGCTTGGAGCAAAGCTGGAGTCATGGCATCATTCTCAGACTGCCTCCCTCCTCCCTCCCTCTCTGAAAAAAACCTCAACTTTTCAATTAAAGACCAGTTCAATCCGTAAAGGTCTGCTTTTTTTCCGGTGTTCACCCTGCACTCACCCAGCTCACTCAGCTGTGAATACAGGTTGCAAACAACTGCAGAACGGGAGACAAATGTCACTGTCTGAATGATACTTTTTACCCATAAGCAGGGCTATTTTTGGGCAGGAACGCACAGGAACGGAGTTCCGGCTGGCTCCCAAGTTGGCCACGCCCAGCAGGAACTCATTAGCATAATAGGCCACACCCAACAGCAGGAACTCATTAGGATTAGCTACATTAGGGGTGTGTGGCCTAACATGCAAAGGAGTTCCTGCTACAAAAAAGCCCTGGGTTTGGACAACAAACAAGGTAAACAGAATAAGAAGCGAAAGGTGGGTGTGACTGGATGACCACACTTCTGGTAACATGGGGGTGTGGCCTAATATGCCAATGAGCTGTGTTGTCAGGGGTGTGGCCTAATATGCTAATACATTTCTGCTGTTGGGTGTGGCCTATTATGCTAATGAGTTCCTGCTGGGCTTTTTCTACAAAAAAGGCCCTGCCCATAAGGGAGAAACAACGAAATCGGGTCCAGTAGCCCGTCTGATCACAACTTGAGGCTTATTTCTGTGTGCTCCACTATCCTTTCTATATTGCCCGTTTTGATCCCTTTTCATAGTTAGAGTACTAGAACAGGAAATGCGTGAAATAGGGGAAGTGGTACTTTTTGTCCAAGGGTGAGTGTTGGAGGTCTTCTGGAACTCCCATGAAAGAGCACTGTTCCCTGTACTGAAGACTGGTTTCTGCTACTAAAGCAATGAGGGATTTGGCAAAAAAGTGTAGGAAATCCATGCGCGAGCCATGCATTCTGATCCAGTTCATTTGCCTGCTTATTTTTTGTAGGGCTGGCAGATTCAAAGAACAAGGTGGATGTATTTTTGGGTATCATTTCACTCAGCCACTGTGACTGTATTATGACTATATTAGACCATGGCTGTCTCAGTCACAGGCTAGAACAATTCTGTGAAGTTAAATGTTGTCATTTTGTTCTTCATCTGGGAACAGTTCCTTGGCCACAAGGCTGCATTTGTCCTGCCTGTCAGGAGGCAATCTTCAGAGACTCCTGTCCTGAAAAGCAGCTGGATGCAAAGCAGTTAACTGGTGCTGTGTTTTACACGGGGATTGGCTCAAGGCTCATATATGCACTGTTCCATACAATAAATTATAGACTATCTTTCACACATGGTGCCTAGTTTTAAGAGGAAACATACACACAGCAAAGGAGTAGATTAGAAACAGCTGGTCATTTGCATGGAAATTCAGTGATGTAAAATGTTTTGTGCTTGCATATTTGAAAGTTAGAAAGTTGAGAAAAAGTCTTTGCCAGGCTGTTCCATGTTCCCTCTTTGTGATTTCTTTGCTGACAGGCCTTGTGATGCCTTCTCACCACTGGTTTCCCTTTTAAGCGTCGTTAATTTGAATTTACTAGCCAAAGCGGCATGTCGTCTCTGGAAATCTCCCACAGTGTGATGATAGTGAAGAGTGAGTCCCTTCCATTCTATTCAGCTCCCTTCTCTTCTCTTCTCTTCTCTTCTCTTCTCTTCTCTTCTCTTCTCTTCTCTTCTCTTCTCTTCTCTTCTCTTCTCTTCTCTTCTCTTCTCTTCTCTTCTCTTCTCTTCTCTTCTCTTCTCTTCTCTTCTCTTCTCTTCTCTTCTCTTCTCTTCTCTTCTCTTCTCTTCTCTTCTCTTCTCTTCTCTTCTCTTCTCTTCTCTTCTCCCTTCTCCCTTCTCCCTTCTCCCTTCTCCCTTCTCCCTTCTCTCTCCTCTTCTCTCTCCTCTCCTCTCCTCTCCTCTTGCTGGAGACCTGATCATTCAAATAACTCTCCCACAGAATTAGCAGCCATCAGATGTAAATGTCTTCTGTTTTCAGGATGATTTGTTCTGTGCTATGAGTGTATAAAGGTAAAGGTTCCCTTGCTCGAAAGCCAGTCGAGTCCGACTCTAGGGTTTCGGTGCTCATCTCCGTTTCAAAGCCGAAGAGCCAGCGCTGTCCGAAGATGTCTCCGTGGTCACGTGGCCGGCATGACTAAACACCAAGGCGCACGGAACGCTGTTCCCTTCCCACTGAAGTGGTACCTATTTATCTACTTGCAATTTCTTGCTTTCGAACGGCTAGGTTGGCAGGAGCTGGGACTAGAGACGGGAGCTCACTCCGTCATGCGGCACCCGGGTCTCGAACTGCTGAACTACCGACCTTCCACAGCCTGCAGTGTATAGTGTATAGAGCTTGTTAAAATGGTGATGTCACTGCCCCCGCCTCTCTTGTACCATTAAGAACAACCTGA
>NW_015170357.1:16761-21504 GCF_001447785.1 Gekko japonicus | reverse complement strand
GCCTAGGGCACCGAAAAACCTCAGGCCGACCCTGTTGCCAATGTTGCATACTCAGCTAGTTTTTCTTTCCAGATCTCTATTGTAGGACATTCTTCCATCTTCCATTTCATTGCAAATATTACTCTGGCAGCTGTCAACATGTATCTAAGTAGGTCTTGTGAAGTTCTTTCTATATTGTCTGGTAGGATTCCCAATACATAGCCTCTGGTTTCATCAGGAGTTTGATTTTTAAAATATTTTGGATCTCTTCGTGTATATTTTCCCAGTACCTTTTTGTCTTGATGCAAGTCCACCACATATGATAAAAAGTGCCATCTACTTCTTTATAGAGCCAGTTTGGTGTAGTGGTTAAGTGCGGGGACTCTAATCTGGGAGAACTGGGTTTAATTCCCCACTCCTCCACTTGCAGCTGCTGGATGACCTTGGGCAACCCATAGTTCTGGCACAGCTGTTCTTGAAAAAGAGCAGTTTCTTTCAGAGCTCTCTCAGCCCCACCTACCTCACAGGGTGTCTGTTGTGGGGAGGGGAAGGGAAAGGAGATTGTAAACTGCTCTGAGACTCCCATGAAGGGCAGGGTATAACTCCAATCTCTTCTACATTTCCAGCAAGCCCCTTTTGGGGTGTGGTACCATCAGTAAAACATCTTGTACTAGTTTTCTCTTCATGCTTGGCTAGCAGTAAGTCTAATGCCCTCAATCCAGGGGCGTCAAACTCATTTCCTATGAGGGCTGGATTTGACATAAATGGGACTTTGTGGGGCTAAGCCATGTGTGTCATAAAATGTAACGCCAGGTAGCAGAGATATAAACTTTATAAAGGACACAAATAAACACAATTAAAGATATTATTTTTTAGGTAAAACACAAACATGCTTAAAACATTTAACACTCTTGCAGTATTTCCCCATATTTAACTGTCTCTGATAACGGATACGGCTTGCTCTGAATTATTGCATCAAAAACTGGAGACAATATCTGTGCTGTAGCAATCTTGAGTATGCTGTTCAGGTGTATATCTGTAAGCAGCGAATGTACTTTTGACTTATTGACATTCATTATAGAAAAGAGCTGTTCACAGACATACATTGTCCCAGACATAGACAGAATTTTAGAAGCAGAAGACTTAAGTTGGGGGTAATTAGGACCCAGAAACTGGTTACATTTGCTAATAATGCCAAGTTCAGAAAGCTTATCTTCCAGTACAGCATCACACTGCAGATCAGTATTTCCATCTTGAAGCCAGGAACCCACACAGCCTAAGGATATCTTTTGGGTATGAGCAGGGGTCGTTTCATAGAAAAAGAGCTAGGGGAACTCATTAGCATAACTCATTAGCATATGCCACACCCCATGACATCATAAGGCCCGGCGGTGGACCTGCAAGGCTGGCAGGAGTGTGAAGAAGCCCCGCCAAGGCCCTCCCTGGCCCCAGGCAGGCAGGGGTGGGGAGAGGCGGGGAGGAAGCAACTTACCCTCCCTCTTCTCCTGCCTCCTCCTGGCTGAATGAGGGCCGGAAGCGGGGCGGCCGAAAGCAGGGGGCGGGGCTTCGTCATGTGCCCCGCCCCCACACCTCACCCGGGGGAACTGCGATCCCCCGCGATCCCCCCCGAATCGACCTTTGGGTATGAGAATTGGGAAAGGATCGCCTTTGACACCCTGGCCTTAGTCCATAGGATTTCCTAGCATTGAAACTGTATTTCCTCACTGCAATTTTGCATCTATTTAATCATGCAGGGTTTAACTTGTTCTTCTTCAGAATCATATTGAAACTGTAGTAGGGGCTTTTCTAACCTCTTCAGTCAGGACATTCCACAAGGTGGGAGCCACAATGGAAAAAGAACATGTATGGTCAGTTGTTGATTTTGCCCATCTGCAGGTTGGCACCTACAGAAGGCCCTGCTGACACAGGCAGTGTTGTCATAGGAGAGCATAGAGGGATTGGTGGTCCAATAAATCAGAGGGGCCAAGACTATGAAGGGCTTTAAATGTGATATCCAATACATTAAACTGAGCTCAGTAACAAATGGACAACTAATGGAGGGTTTGCAGAATGGGAGTGATATGCTTGCTTCATCTAGCTCCTGCTAATAGTCGAGCCATGGCATTCTGGACCAGTTGGAGTTTCCAAATTGCTTTTGAAGAGAAACCAATGTCTTTTTCTGCTCTTTAACAGTGAGTGATTTTATAATCGGGATTTCCCCCCCTTTAAAATGAGCTTAGTAAGTGTTAGGGTTGCCAATAGCTCGGAGAAAAAAGCATCCTTAGGCAAAACAGAACGTTATTTACCAGGTGATATTGTTTACTTCCAAGTCAGGAAAAGAGTCATGTCCATTTCTACACACTATATCTCTGCTGAAGGAACAGGATATTTTTGTCCATGTCTGTTAGAAGGCCTTGTGAGTGTGTGTGTGTCTGTTTTTTTAGGTCTGAAGTATGTAATGTTTTTCAGCAGAAAGTGCCATGGAGATATGAATTCTCTAGGAGAAAGTGCATTCAGGGATCTATTTAACTGCCTTAAACCTTACAGAAAGGAACCTTAGGCTTACTCAGGAATGAGTTCTAAGGGAACTTCTACAGGGGTTGTCCTGAGGGGAGCAGAATAGTTCTTCCAGATTTAATTTGGGACACAGTGTAGGTCAGTACTTTAAAACTAGAAAGGCAGAATGTTCACCTGTCTAAAATTCCCCTTTTACATAGCACCTAATTGCAACAAAAACGTCAGTTCATTACTAAACTAGTAGTAAAGTCCGTTGTAAAAGTATACAATGAACGCTGGCAAGATCTTGGTCTGCCCCTCCTCCTTGGCCACCTTGTTGTCTATGGTGCTGGTTCTCATCCGCTTGCAACCCGCCCTGTCAGCTGCAGCCCTCTGTAGGGGGCGGTGACAAGTGCAGCAGCGGCATGGTTGGCCTCGGCTTCCTTACTGTGTGGCCGCCAGATCACTGGGCCTGTCTGTCGCCTTGCAGCAGCCCGGCCGACTCCCTGCATCCTGGTGTGGCTGACAACGACCAGTGTGGCGCCGCCATGTTCGGTCTTGGCCTCTTAAGCTTCCGCCTGTGCAAATATTACTCTGGCAGCTGTCAACATATATCTAAGTCAACTTAGATATCTAAGATATCTTGGCTAGACTGAGGCAACACAGCAAAGGAATGCAGCAAGGGGATTGGCACACCTTCTGAGTGACAGATCAGGCAGCCAACTGGTTTGGGAGTGCATGGAACATTGCCACCCAAAAACAGAATTATATATAAAGAGAGATTTCGTAGATATAGAATAGAAACACCCCATCAAAACCGTAGTAACCAAACCCCACAGTAATAATGACAGTTATTTTCACATGTTTTGCCAAAAGCACCATAGGTTTTCTGGCTGGATTATATATGAAAGTTGGGACAAATGTGTTTGGGAAGAGCACACTTCCTCTCCCTGCTGAGTTTCAGATTTTCAGTCAAAACCTTTTATATTAGTAACACATCTTCGAAAAGAAAAGTCATAGAGAGAAACAGTATTCTGCAAGGCATGTCTCTGGAGTGAAAATATATTCATTTCAGCCACTTCTAATCAGCTGCCTTTATCTCCTGCCATGCATCTCTTGGCTTGTCAGCAAGGAAAAAATGTATTTCTTTTCCTGTCCTAACCTTTGTTGACTTTCCTGTGTAGGTAGATTTAAAACTGTATAACTCTTGTCTTGTGAGGAGGGAGCATGTACTGCATTTATTCCTCAATGCTCCATAGCAACCAAAATTTGTCCTTCAACAGCTGAGGAGCCTCAGGTCTTCCCAAGGAATGACTCATTTGCCCTGGCAGAGAACAGACATGTTCCTCATTCTGGAATGTCAGGAAATCTGTACTTCACTGGCCTTCCTAGGGAGGATGAAAAGATGATTTATTAGTACAATTCCTTTACAAGAGGGAATGAAAAGGAAGCTGCAGGGCCAAATAAGTGGACCCTCATAATTCTTTGTGTGTGTGGGTATGCAAAACACATATCATACTTGGGCTGCGAGAGATTTTTTAAAAGCTGTTGTTGGAACTCCTATTTCTACCGTTTACACCATCAGCCAGTTGTGGTGGTGCAATGTTGTTTTAATAGGTGCATGGGCACAGTTGGAAGCTGGGTGGTATTAAGGGATATATGATGGAGGGACAGTCATTTGGGGGTCATAATCAAGATTAGGTTTCCCGAGGGGGAGGAAGTCAAATACCAGCTGTTTTCTCTGTAAAAACCGCAATATCAGACAAGCCAGTGTTTCCCATATAGACCTCTTCTCTAAATCATCTTTCTTATTGCAGTGTGGAGTTCAGGTTGCTTTGAGCAGGGGGATGGGGCGGAAAGATTATCATTTTTTAAAATATGTGCATGTTTGTGGCTGTGGTTACACGGCAAGGCAATTGCGCTTTGTTCCCGATGTAATTTAAACCGGAATATTTTTTCTGAGTTGGGATGTTCACACATCCCTCCCTGGACCGCAAGCTCGCCTTCCCCGCCTGCACACCTCCCCCCCCCCCCCCCTCAATCATCATATAGACCTCTTCTCTAAATCATCTTTCTTATTGCAGTGTGGAGTTCAGGTTGCTTTGAGCAGGGGGATGGGGCGGAAAGATTATCATTTTTTAAAATATGTGCATGTTTGTGGCTGTGGTTACACGGCGCGGCAATTGCGCTTTGATCCCGATGTAATTAAAACCGGAATATTTTTTCTTAGTTGGGATGTTCACACATCCCTTCCTGAACCGCAAGCTC
>NW_015170357.1:15615-15735 GCF_001447785.1 Gekko japonicus | reverse complement strand
GCTAGGATCCTAGAATGGATCAGTAGGGAGATAAGGATCCTAGAGTAAACCAATTGGGAAACAATAGAGTGTAGATAGCCTATCATTGGGAGTGGGGTGTTTTGGGGTGTAACCAGAGGT
>NW_015170357.1:7946-15434 GCF_001447785.1 Gekko japonicus | reverse complement strand
GAGGGCCTTCGCGGGGCTTCCTTGCACTCCTGCCGGCCTTGCAGGTCCACCGCCGGGCCCCTCATGGGGCTCAGCCGTGGAGCTGCAAGGCTGGCGGCGGCCGGGACCGTTGGGGGCGGTGTGTGTGGCCTTATGACACACTTCCGGTGATGTCAAGGGGTGTGCCCTTATGACACACTTCCGGTGATGTCAGGGGGTGTGGCCTTATGACACACGTCCAGTGATGTCAGGGGGTGTGGCATATGCTAATGAGTTATGCTAATGAGTTCCCCTAGCTCTTTTTCTACGAAATGACCCCTGGGTGTAATAAATTGCGTCGGTTAGGGACATGTTTTGATAGAGAGTGCTATGAAGCAAAGGCCCAAGTCCATGCCATATATCAGACATACAGAAAGTTTTGCTTAGGACGCTTACCTCCAGAATATTTTGAGGCGAGAGCATCCTTGCATAATCTATATAGAGAAAAGCAAATAGTGGCCCGCCAGAAGAGTTGGGAACCTCTTCTGCACGCTACGATTAGTAACGACTCACGGAAATTTTGGGCCGTGATATCAGAGGCGTTTGGCAGGAACAGACTGGAGTGGGAAGATGAAGGGAGAGGTTTTATGGCCGCTAATAAATTAGTCCTTGGTTGTAAACAGAGATAAAATGATGGAACAGAACGTTTGAGTCCAGTGGCACCTTTAAGACTGATGAAGTGTGCATGTTCATGAAAGCTGATACCCAAAATTAAAATTTGTTGGTCTTAAAGGTGCCACTGGACTCAAACTTTGTTCTATTGCTTCAGAACAACATGGCTACCCACCTGAATCTATTTACATGAAAATAATGGCGTGTTAGTGTTTTAGTGTACCAAGGATATTTAGTCTTAATTCTAGGGTGACTGGGTGCAATGAATGACAGAGATTGTATTCTTAAAACTGTTTAAAATTGAGCTTATCGTACTCTGCATCTAGCCACTCAGCCCAACTTTGCCAACATAATGAAGTCACAATAAGAAAGCACAAGGGAACACAATGCAATGTAATGATGGGAGAAATACTTCAAGGTGACTCAGCCTTTCCCACCTAGAAAGTGGCGACCTTTGAGCTTAGTTGGAACATTCCTCAAAGTGGTTCACCTTATTAAAATCCGCTCCTTCCACCCCCATCCCATTGTGTTGATTTCACTATATTAGAAATGGTTGTGTGAACAGGGTTTCATTTTCCTGCTGCAAACCTCACAATTGCAGCTTTCAGTACTTCAGTAACCTTGAAGATGGACTGGAGCTTTTATATGGCGTACAGTTGGTGACTTGCAAGCTGGGTGTGACTGTGAAAGCACTTTTATCTAGCTGCTGGGCTCTGCCAAACTTTTCAAACTATAAGAAGCAGAGATCCAAATAGGGTTGCCAACCCCCCCGGTTTGCCAGGGGTCCCCCGGTTTTTTTGGGGGGTTACCCACCGCTGGCCATCTGGCCGGCGGGGGAAGCCCCACCCCCAACACCCACAGCCACCCATCTCTCTCCCTTTAAGTGTGTGGAACCCATGTTTCTTCCCAAGCCTGATCTCCGCAAGCTTGCCGGGAAATGCCAGCTTCGTGCTCTTAAAAGGGAAACACAGCTGCTCTTAAAGGGGAAACGCCGGCTCCTGCATTTAAAAGGGAAACACCGGCTCCTTTAAGTGCAGGGAACTGCCGTTTCTGGAGATCTGGTGCACGGGCAGGTGGGGGGAGCAGCGGACGTCCCCAATGTGACATCATCACGTCGGGGATGCCCCGCCCCCTCCAGGAACGCCCCCAAAGTCCCCCGCTGGGAGTGGAAGATGGACTTGGCAACCCTAGATCCAAAGGACTGCTTAAAACTTTGTAATTTAAATAATTTGTATGCAATACTGTACCTGACCACAAGTGCTCCCTTAACTGTAAAGCCCTTAGTGCTAAATAGTGCAAACTTTATGACGGAGGTGTGATTAAACTACAACTTCAGGAGGGAGGTTTTATTTTGTCCCGGTGTATCATGAATCCCTTACTCCTGAACAGGGCTTTTTTTTGTAGAAAAAGCCCAGCAGGAACTCATTAGCATAATAGGCCACACCCAACAGCAGGAACTCATTAGCATATCAGGCCACACTCCTGACAGCACAGCTCATTCACATATTAGGCCACACCCCCATTTTACCAGAAGTGTGGTCATCCAGACACACCCACCTTTTGCTTCTTATTCTCTTTACCTTGTTTGTTGACACAACCCAGGGCTTTTTTTTTTGGAGCAGGAACCTTTGCATGTTAGGCCACACACCCCTAATTGTAGCCAATCCTAATGAGTTTCTGCTGTTGGGTGTGGCCTATTATGCTAATGAGTTCCTGCTGGGCGTGGCCAACTCAGGAGCCAGCCGAAACTCCGTTCCTATGCGTTCCTGCCCAAAAATAGCCCTGCTCCTGAATATATATATATATTAATTTTACGATTTACACCCCACCGGAGTCAGTCGGGCCTGAAGGACTGCTTGCTACCCTCAGTCAATAAATCCCTCTTCAGTTCCTTAAAAGAGACGGGTGGACGAGAGCACTCGGGACAGCTCTTGTCTGATTGCCTTTTGTGCTTTGTCTCTGCCTGAAAAGGCAATCGTTTCCAACACTGCCAGCTCAATAGCAGCCTTGCCATCTACACTGCCTCTCAGCTATCTGCAGACACAATAGACAGAGGCAAGGATCACCAGTGGCTTTTGAAAACAGAATGGGTGGATTTTCACTGTCTTGACAGCCGAAGCAGAACTGTCCTTTAATATGCAGTTCAAGTGCTGTTCTGTATGCCCTGTTCCTCGGTCGAAGGGTCCTGACCTTACAACTAGTTGGGAAGCAACTCCTTCCAGGGAGAAAAATAATTCACCTCTCTCGTTGCTCAGAAGATGCTATATTTGTCATCACATCCCAAATCTGGTTCCTCCCCTCCTGCATCCTGGTCCTTATTTTCAAAAGGTTTCAGTAGCTTTGGCCTATCCTGTCTTTGTGCCCTTTCGCCTAATTGTCCCCTTGCGGATCAGCATTATTTCTCTCATCTGTCCCTGTTATGTATTGTACATACATGCTGAAGCTTGGGTCATAACTCCATAGGAGCCAAGGTATTGTAAATAAAACGTTCTGATTGGCTATTCTGCATAATAGACCAATCAGGGACTGGGAAAGGTTTCAAAGGGAACAAAGCCTATTGGCCCTTATGCAAGCATATTGATTGGTGCTTAACTCAATAGAGGGCGTGGTTACCCAAGCCCGGAAAAGTTTAAAAGAGAGCTTTCTGCTCTCCTGTTTTTGTGTTGTTTCTGTCACGTTCCATTAAAGCTGAATCACTTGTTTAATAGCTGCCTGAAGTCTCATACTTGACAGTCCCCAAAGTCTCCAGCTCCCTTACAATTTCTTCCTTGCTAACTCATGACAGGAACGCCTTCCTAAGCTGCCTAAGTGATGCCTGCTCTTCTCTATATCTTCCTTAAAACTGCAACTCAAAGCCCATTATCGCCATAAAGTCTTATCCGCTTAGTCCTCACTCCCGTCCCAACTGCAACTAAACTTAAGTTCATATAATTCGCCGGTGATCATCTTCTGCTACCCTTGCCAGGACTCTTTTTGTGGCAGGAACTCCTTTGCATATTAGGCGACACACCCTTAGTGTAGCCGATTCTCCAAGAGCCCCTGTAAGAAGAGCTCTGTAAGCTCTTAGAGGATTGGCTACATTAGGGGGGTGTGTCGCCTAATATGCAAAGGAGTTCCTGCTACAAAAAGAGCCCTGCCCTTGTCCCAGGCCCCTTTTTGCCATTCACACGGTCAGAATCGTAATCCCAAACTCCTCAGGGGCTTATGTTGCCCTTTTAGAAACGGATGTATATTCATGACGGTTACATATTAAGATGGCACATAGCTCTTGTGAGCTGGGATACTTGCTGGATATTCCCGATGTGAGCATTAGCCCAACGTTTCTGTTGTCAACAGTGAAGCTTAAAAAGGCCATAAAGGAGAAAGCTGGGTTTGTTTGTAAAAGGAGAGGAACCCCAGATGAAAGAAAGATGTGGATCTGTAAAAAAAGAATTCCATATGAAAACTATTCCTCCAATATTTATCATTAAATCCCAATTTAATTGTTCATTATTGGCAGTGTGCATGCATTTGCAAAGAAAAGACCCATTTGGAAACCAGTCCACCATTGCAGTCCACCAGATGTGTTCATCCAGCAAGCTCCGTAGACTAGAAATGGTAGTAGCTTACATTGGTTTATGGAAAGCAGCTCTTCCAGGGCAGATCATCTACTAACAGACTGTGCAATCTTTAAGGGCCACTTGCTCTGCCCAGGCACTGGCATAAGCATGGTGCAGCTAGACAGCTCCCTAAAGGGCTCTGGAACAGACCAGGAGGTAGAAAAAAAGACTGAAAAGCCGGTCGCACAGGCTGCAATCACATCAGCTTCCCCATACTTGGGGCCCCTGCAAGGAACCAGAGCCCCTTGCATCCCTGGGGACTGCAGCAGCCACGGGCCCCGGGACCTGAGGCAGCTGCCTGCCTCCTCCCCATCCTTCGCTGCTCCCCACCTCCTCCGGAGATGTCGTCCACCTGCTGTATTGGCTTCCTCCAGCCATTGATTCTGCGGGCCCTGCAATACCTAGCATCTGGAGGATGACTGTCCTGGCTGCTACCATGACATCAGCAGCAAACATCGGGGTAAAGGAGCCTGGGGGAAAAGCAGAGATCAGCAGTTGAGTTTTCGGGGCCAGCCATACCATGCTGCCCCATGACCACGACCTGTGCCTACAGCCACCTCGCCTTTTTCGCCCCTTGGCTCTGCAGCCTGGGCGCTGTGGTCTGCTGCCACACTGTTGACCTCCATCTCCTTCTGGCTTGGCACAATAGGATGGGTCGGTGGGGCGCTGGCTTCCAGGGCCTCAGTGGAGCACCCCGCTGGGGTAGACAGAGTTTCCATGATGGCACAGATTTTCTCTTCCTCCATCCCTGAGGCTGGTTCCTGAATACTTAGGGCACCGGCCAGCCTGGCAACCCCTGTGGGCCCAGGTGTTGATGGCTTGGCAGTGCCATCCCCACTGAGTCATTTGCCTACAGTTGGGAAGGGCAGGTGTAAGCAAGTGAAAAGGGGGGAGTGGGGAGGAGTTGCTGCCCCCCTCCCAGGGATGAACTGAGGCCAGGACCCCTCACCCCCACCAGAAAAACTTTGAGGCCATGGCAGCCCATCACCACAGGCAGTATCACCACTAGGGTTGCCAGGTCCTTACCTTCTGCCGGTGGGGGGACCAAGCATAGAGTTTTTAGGCCGAGTGCTAGAGCATGACACCCAGGTGACGTCATCGTGCCGGGCGCGTTGCTGCGATCCCGGCACTTTGGGAGTGGGGTCCCCCCTGCCAGCCGGATCTGGGCCGGTGGATCGGAGGGCCCTAAAGTGGGCAACCCCCTGCCTCCCCCCCCCCCGAGGGGAAGGAAGGTCAACATGCCCCATCAGAACAGAACATTAACTATATGCAGGGGTCATTTCCTGCAGGAGCGCACAGGAGCGGAGCTCCAGCAGTAAAGAGCCCAGGGGGCGGGCACATGCAACAAGCCCCACCCCCTGCTCCCAGCAGCCCTCAGTCAGAGCAAGAAGCAGCCAGGTAAGTTGCAGAGCCCCCTCCCACCCCCCTAGTCCAAAACAGTCCAGTGGCACCCTTAAGACCAAGTTTTGTTCAGGTACAAGCTCTCCCTCCTCTGCAAGGACAGATCTGCACGTCCCCCGTCCCCCCCAAATAGCTAGCAATCCAAAACAGTCCAGTGGAGCCTGAGCGGTGGGTGTTGCCTTCTGATACACTTCTGCTGATTTCAGGGGGTGTGGCATATGCAAATAAGTTATGCTAATGAGTTATGCTAATGAGCTCCTGCACCTCTTTTTCTACAAAATGACCCCTATATGGATGTGCCTTCTATCAGGCAACATGGGAGTTAAACTGTTGGACTTCATTTTGAAATTGTGTGCCTAGGCACAACATATTGAACTGGATCAATAGTGTCTTTAAACCCACGTTCCTTTTGTGTTCCACTTTTTGAGACTGTCTCCTTGTAATGGTTTTGTATGGAAACTATAGAGAAAGTTATATTTCTGGAATAATAATTCATGTTTTTGTACAGCACTCAGATCGACCCTTTATAGTGAGCCATCACTAAGCCATACAGCTGCACCTTCTCAGCATCAGCTAGATGCTGCGGTGGCCATGCCACCCTCCCATGGGAAGGCAGTGGTGGGGCCAGGCACCATGGGAACTATTGGACTTGAATGCACCTGGCTTTCTGCATTTATGATGGACACCAGGCAGTAGGGAGATGCTGCGTGGGAATAGGATATAGCCCCTGCGGAAGGGGGTAGATGAAAGGGAGCCTTGTGCTATATGTTTGGGAGAAGGTGGCGTGCTAAGCAGTAACAGGCTGCACCATGCATCAGGATGCTGCAGCTCTTTGACAGCACCTGCCTGGATCACTTCCACCTGGACAAGGGAGGCTGTCCAAGCCTTGTGTGAGGAGCTTGGGCCAGCACTCAAGGCCAGGCTCCTGCCCCCCACATCGTCCCTGCCCTGCAGAGAATGCTGCTGTCCCTCCGATTCCTAGCCACTGCTTCTTCCAAGGGGTCATGGTGGAGGTCCTGGAAGCTCCCCGTCATTGGCCAGTTGCTGCCTTCACAGCTTCTTGGATGCCATGATGCGCCACCTCCAGAAGCCTGTGTGCTTCCCTGCAGAGGAGACTGAGCTGGCACCTATCTATCCAGGCTGGGTTCGCCTCATTCACGGACTGTCCCAACATTGTGGGGGCTGTGGGCTGCACTCACACCTGTCATCCCTCCCCTGGGAGGAGCTGCATGTTTACTGCAACTGGCATTGCTTCTACAGCCTTAATGTCCAGGTGGCCTGCAACCCATGCTCCCTCTAAGCTACGGAGTCCTGTGAGCAAAAAATCCTACTTTGTGAGCTACTGGCATTAAAGTTGTGAGCGAGCGATTTGACTACTGCATAAAGTCGTTTCCTCTGGAGCCCTCCTTCCTGAGCCAAGACAAAAATCTCTGAGCTGGAGGCTGAAAAACTGTGAGCCAGCTCGCACTAACTCAGCTTAGAGGGAAGAGTGCCTGCAACCATCAGGGCATCTACATGGACCTCATCCAGTGTTCCCTCTAAGCTGAGTTAGTGTGAGCTAGCTCACAGTTTTTTAGCCTCCGGCTCACACATTTTTGTCTTAGCTCAGGAAAGATGGCCCCAGAGCCAACTAATTTATGCAGTAGCCAAATCGCTTGCTCACAACTTTAATGCCAGTAGCTCACAAAGAAGAATTTTTGCTCACAGGACTTCCCAGCTTAGAGGGAACATTGCTCATGACTGAGTTCCTGGAAAGTGTGCATGATGCCCACCTCTTTACGGTATCTGTCCTAAACTGCCTGTCGGCTGCCTGGCCAAAGGACAAAGGATGCCTGCTTGGTTAGTATCCTAGGTGGGG
>NW_015170357.1:1845-6820 GCF_001447785.1 Gekko japonicus | reverse complement strand
GACTCCCTTGCAATTTCCACCTGTTGTGTCCGCTGACCGCCACCAGAGGCCAGCGAATACCCCAGAGCTTGACTCTGGAAGAACAATGGGGACAAGGCTCCTGGTCTCTCCACTGAGGGACCAATGGGACGTTGGCCGGAGATTCAAACCCACCAATGGGACCTAGGGAGTGTCGCCATATGTGTATATAGTTGGCCCACGGGCTGTTTCCCTTTGTCTTGGTTGTGTGTGCCAGTGAAGCGTGCAGGATGTTTTGCGTGCCGCAGTGGCCTAGCCATGCGGTCAACCCACTACACAACACCACCCATTAGATCTAGACACCCTCTTGGACATGTAATCAGGCAGCCCTAAGATGGAGTCACAGATGGGCTAGGGAAGGATTGGGGTAGAGAGGCAGCATGGAGCCCCTGTCATGCATTTGGAAACAAAAAGACAGAGACAAACTTGTGGCACAAACCAGACTTTATTGAACTGCAAATGGTAGAAAGGCTGATCGCAGGTCAGGCTGATGTTAAAAGGATGCCCAATGTAGGAGGAGACAACCCGAAAACCACAGTTTCTAATTAGGCCTCTGGAGGACCTTTAATTATGATGAGTGTTCCCTTAGGAAGGGTAGTTGATGGTCAGACCTAAGACCAATCATATTGGTGTTGATGATGGACAGGAGTTTGCTCATGAGAGAGAGAGAGAGAGAGAAGAGAATACTCAAACCCAGTCCACCAACCATGGATAGCCATTGATGTCTGTATCCAGCTCTCTCTTAGCCAAGCCAGAATTAAATAATCTCTTCTGGGTTTTTGTCTTCCTTCACAGGCTGAAGTGATTAACAGAAAAGTTAGTGTGTGGTGGAATCACTGGCCATGTTTTTCTCTGCGTATGTTTTAACAATATCCATAATGCAAAGCAGAGGATACTTACAGTATAGCCACTTCTCCTTGTGTAGTTTCCAGATGCCATCAAAGCGATCCACCTGTTTCCAGTCTGAAAGAATCCTTAAAGGCTTTCCCTTAACTAGCTTGATCAGGGTTAATGAGGCCATATATGCTGACTGGTTAAGCTCAGCTGGCTTCTCTTATGGTCAGTAAAACCCCAGGGAGGGATCAAACTTTCACCCACCTGGATTCTCTTCTCTGAGAAACATTCTAAAATGCAGACTGGAATTCATTCCTATGGAATCTGCTAGAGCTTTCCAGAGTAGCCCTCAGAGTTGCCGATGAGTCCTGTATATCTCCTGAAACCCAATTAGCCAACATGCCTTTTTAATTATCTGCTGTGACTTTTTTTATTGGACCAAGGTAAGTGCAACAAGACAGGTTAAATAATAAGCATTTAGGTGTAATTAGTAGAGAATGGATCTATCGAGCGGGTATGCTTTCTTTAGCTTGGGGTTGCAGGCTTTTCCACTGATACTTCCAGTGTGCCTTTAGGATTAGCTGAATGACAACATTAGCTTATTAGGGGGTGGGAACGGAACTGATTTCATCATCATCATATCTATTTAGTGTGTAAAATAAAATATCATTATCATCATCATCATTATTCATTTGTATCTATCTAACTTTTCCACCTTGAAAGGCCCCAAGGCAGTTATCAATTCAAAATTAACAATGTAAACTTCAAAACCAATAAAAATTGGATCTGTGTCCAGAGTTCTGGATGGCTATATAAGTTCTAACCAGAGTTCCAAGAAGAAAGCTGTAGGAGCTGAGCTGAGCAGAGCAATGGTTGAATATGGGATATTTCGCGGGTAGAAAGTATAGCCAAGCTGCAACTTTTTTTCAATTCACTACAAATCTTTTTCATTTGCACTAATAGCCATAGAAACATGTGTTTGTTTCACTTAAAAGCAATAAAGCCCTCATTTTAGAAATTTTGTTTAAGAAAACAAATAGAAAATGACAGCCTTTTGTTTTCTTAACAGATGTAACTAACAGACATTTATTTTTACTCTTCTTGCAGCACCAATTTGTGGTCTGCTAATCTATGTTCCTTGAAATTTGTCGTGTGTGTGTGTGCGTGTGTGTGCACCTGGAAGTCACGTTGACCTCTGGTGACTGACCCCTACTGGGGGCCTGGAGTATATTTAGGGAGATTGGCTGAATAAAGCCTGCCTCTGTCCTCCCAACTTGGTATTCGAAGGAAGTTTCCTATCCAAGTACTACAGATGCCTGTCCAGTGCTGAACCTGCTTAGGTTCCAAGAGCTGATGCGATCATGCTTGCCTGGGTTATCCAGGTCAGGGCAGGTTCCTTGACATTTGGATGCTTAACTACTTTAAATGTATCTAATTTCCCTGTGGTGCTTTGACCAGAGCTCCTGTGTCTGATCAAGAAAGTTCCCCAAGGAACACAATTTTGGATTTGTATTCAAATGGTCCTATTTGAGGAGGGCTGTATTGAGTGGCCGAAATGTTCACTGGAGGGAGTAGTTGCTTTGTTGGATATCAAGCCAAATATAAATGCCATGTACTTGGCCTTGATGCATACCTGGATAACAGGAGCTCAGTTGTCCCTTCTGGAGTCTACAGATGCCTGTTCAGTGCTGAGCCTGATTTCCCTGCTTGTTTCCACTTCCCAGAGGCCCGTTCCCCACCACCGCCGGATCGGGCCCCAGGGGGAGCTCCACCCCGACGTGCATGTCACCAGGAAGTGACGTGATCACGCGTAGCATGCTGGGGGCGGGGCCATGACCATCTGAGGGAAAACGCTATGGTTTCCCCTCAGATGCTCATGGCCCCGCCCCCAGCGTGCCCTGCGTGATCGCGTCACTTCCGTGGAGTCCCCCGCTCCGGATCGAGGTAATACTTGGCAACCCTACTTCCCAGTCATTTCTGGTCTCCCTTGTTTTCTAGAGTCAGTTCCCAGGCCAGCGGGGCGCAATGGGTAGAATGTTGGACTAGCACTGAGGAAGTCAGTGTTCGTCAAATCCCTGTTTACCACAAAACTCAGTAGGTGACTTTGCACCAGTGGGATAGTCTCTTCCTCTCTAATGTAGCTTACAGAATTTTGTGAGCACAAAGGAAAGGAAGGGAGGACCACATATGCCACCCTGAGCTCTATGGAGGAAAGGTGGGTACCAGAGCACTGTAAAACATCCAACACGTAGGTTGCAAATGGTGTATGGAAAAGCATAACGTGACAGACTCAACTTGCCAGATCATTAGTTTAGGAGTGGCTGGGAGGCAACATAGATATGGCTTTTTTCACATGCTGAAACATCTGGGAGACCATTGAGTTTCATTTAAGACTTTCTCCTAAGCTAGAGTTGCCAGGTCCCATCTTCTCCCCGGTGGGGGCAGGGCTGTCCCCAATGCAGTGATGTCATTGTGTCGGGCAGGGCTTTTTTTGTAGAAAAAGCCCAACAGGAACTCATTAGCATTATAGGCCACACCCAACAGCAGAAACTCATTAGAATATTAGGCCACACCCCTGTTGGCACAGCTTATTAGCCTATTAGGCCACATGCCCATGCCTTCCCTTGGTTTGCCCGGGCACCCCTTCCCTCTGTAGCCGCGCACACAGAGGTTTTGGTTGTAGTGGGCGTGGCCAACTCTGAAGCCAGCTGGAATGCCGTTCCTGTGCGTTCCTGCCCCAAAATAGCCCTGGTGTCAGGGATGCAGCGCCATGCGTGCACGCCCCCTACTTTTCCTCAATCATTTGAAGGGAACCTTCCCTTTAAATGGTTGGGGGGAAAGCAGGTGCTGTGTGGCACCTGCCCTACAAACTGCAAATTCACAGCTTGCAGGGCAGCGGCAGGCAGCTCCCGTTGGGAAAGACCAGGCCCTGTGTGTGCCTGCCCCACAAGCTGCAAATGCATGGCTTTCAGGGCAGGAGCCAGTGGCCCCTGCTTGGAACGAGCAGGCGCCATGCGTGCCGCTGGGAAAGACCAGGCCCTGTGTGTGCCTGCCCCACAAGCTGCAAATGCATGGCTTTCAGGGCAGGAGCCAGTAGCCCCTGCTTGGAACGAGCAGGCGCCATGTGTGCCTGCCTCACAAGCCATAATATGTAGTGTTTTTAAAAAATTCTGTTCTTATGCTGTTTATATGTCGTGTTGGAAGCCGCCCTGAGCCTGCTTTGCAGGGAGGGCGGGGTATAAATTTGATAATAAATAAAATAAAATAAATAAATTTGTGGCTTGCGGGACAGGCATGCACAGGGCCACAGAAGACTTTTGGGGGCGGGGGTTCCCCCCCTGGCCAGCTGGCCGGCAGCTGGGGGGGACCCCCGCCTTTGTGCTCTGCACCCCAAACTTTAGCAAGGGTCCCATGTGTTTTGCTGTCCTGAACTGGAAACCAGTATGCTACAAGCAGGCAGCAACTCCAAGCAGCCAGCTGGAAGAGATCCAGAGAATTTATGCCCAAATGGGCAGAAGCTGGACTACAGACCGATGGCCAATTCTACTGGCTACTGAGCATTACTGGAGTATCACTTACGTTTCTGTACTGGCCGACAAGATGTCTGTGGAGTAGGAGAGCGGGTGGGTGCGAGAACAGTGCAATAGCGCACCTGAGCATGTGCAGAGTTGCTTCGGACAAGCGAAGCGCCTGGGAGAGCAGAGCTGGACGCCGGGAATCATCTGCCGCCCAATGAGACTCTCTTTGCCTCCTTTCCCTTTTATGTACAGCACGCTTAATGCAGGGACGAGAGGGAGAGGCGTCCACCGCCTTCCTTTGTTCGCCGCCGCACTGGCAGCGCCAGAACCGGCAGCAGAGCAACGCATCCCCCCCGTCACTTTGGAAACACAACGCAGGCAGATCTCTTTCTCTCCCCCCCCCAGGAGGGCCGAGCTTGGGCTCTCCGCTCCCTTCCCTATTGGCTGCACGGTGCACAAAGGGTAGCAAATTTGGCTCGATCACATGTCCCTGCTCAGCTTCTCATTGGCTCAGGCGCACGCCTATTTGTATTTTCCCCCTTTTCTTCCCCCCCTCCTCTCCTTTGCACTTGCGGGGCTGCTGATTGCAAGAGGCAAATACCGGG
>NW_015170357.1:0-1501 GCF_001447785.1 Gekko japonicus | reverse complement strand
GAGCTTGTTGCATGTGCCCGCCCCCTGGGCTCTTTACTGCCGGAGCTCCGCTCCTGTGCGCTCCTGCAGGAAATGACCCCTGCCCTAGAGGAAATGGAGGCTTCAGAGGGCAGTTAGGGTTTCCAGTTCTCCCGCTATGAGGGGAGACCTCCCTCCAGCAACCCCCACTGCCTAGGGTTGTAACTGGTTAAGTATCGCCCTATGAAGCAGGTAGGCCTAGTATGGGCTGCTAATGCTCATATATGCAACGCACAATTTAGAGAAAACATTCATGATTTTGCAGGTTTTTTTAAAACACTGGTACAAGTGGACGACAGTTCCTACGTTATCATCCACATATGCTTGCTATATATCTGCTCAGGAGGGAAGGCAGACTGGCATAGCCCAATGTTGTTGGCTCTTGGAAGCTAAGCATGGTTGCTGCTTGGCTGGGAGACCACCAAGGAAGACTCTGCAGAGGAAGGCAAGGGCAAAACCACCTCTGGATCTGACTTACCTTAAGAGCTCCTTCCGGGGGTCACCTTGGGTCTGTTGAATGCTCCCTCTAAGCTGTGGAGTCTTGTGAGCAAAAATTCTATCTTGTGAGCTACTGGCATTAAAGTTGTGAGCGAGCAATTTGGCTACTGAATAAATTAGCTTCCTCCGGAGCCATCCTTCCTGAGCTAAAACAAAAATCTGTGAGCCGGAGGCTAAAAAACTGTGAGCTAGCTCACACTCACTCAGCTTAGAGGGAACACTGGTTGTGACTGGACAACACTTTATGTCCTGTGAAATGGCAGCAGGCCTTTAGGAGAAATCTCAGTGGTTTTAAGTTGGTTGCTTTGGCTCACGCACATAATGTGCTTCCTGGTTTTACTTTTCTAACAATCCTTCCCTTTCCCACAGGTGGCCGCGATAAACGAGGAGGGCCCATCCTGACATTTCCAGCACGCAGCAATCATGACAGAATAAGACAAGAAGACCTTCGAAAACTTGTGACTTACTTGGCTAGCGTGCCGAGGTAAAAGTTCAAAAAGAAACCATCACTGGGGTGGATATGTTTTTAGAAACCTGCTTTTTCCCCAGTTATGGGCCTTTGGTGCCTCTCTCTCCCTCCCTCCCCCCCCATACAAGAAGAGAAACCAGTAGTTCCCCCTTTCCCCTTTACTGCATACCCCAATCATATCTTACCCATTCGAGTAGGGGAAAAGAAATCAGAACAGAAGAGATTGCCTTGCTTGAGCAAACTGGAGGTTTAGTTCCATACGAAGCATGCCAACAGTGCAAAAGGACAACCGCCGTTCTTTGATCCTGTTCATGAGGGATTTAAGAAGAGGGCAAGGGGGAGCATTTTCACTTGCAGACAGTTTTACAGCCAGCGTTCAAAGTGATTCTTGCACTTGCTGTTGGGGTTGCCAGGTCCCCTAGTTGCTCCAGTGGGGGGATTTGGGGGGGGCATTCGAGCGTTGGGCAGGACTGCCCCAAGCCCGCCTCCAAGAGCAACCACCCGCCCAGCCACCCC
>NW_015170356.1:225027-225803 GCF_001447785.1 Gekko japonicus | reverse complement strand
GCACTTGGGTCTTGAACTGCCGAACTACTCACCTTCCGGCCTGCACTTCAGCATCTTGACCACTTCAGCCACCGCAGTCCTATTATATCATCTACTTTGTTACATATACATACAAATTTTGAAGAAGGAAGTTCCTTAATTTCTGTAAAATTGCACTCATACTAGGTTTGTGGTGGTTGTTTTTTTGGGTAATTGTATTTTTGATCTGTTTTTCCCTATTCCTTTTTTCCTGTATCGCTTATAATATTTTTTTTTTAAAAGAGAAATATTTGGGAAATTTAGGGGGTGGAGCCTGGCTGGGGAGGGCAGGGTTTGGGGAGGGTTTTTTTGGGTAATTGTATTTTTGATCTGTTTTTCCCTATTCCTTTTTTCCTGTATCGCTTATAATATTTTTTTTTTAAAAGAGAAATATTTGGGAAATTTAGGGGATGGAGCCTGGCTGGGGAGGGCAGGGTTTGGGGAGGGGAGTCAGGGGTCATTTCCTGCGGGAGCGCACAGGAGCGGAGCTCCGGCAGTAAAGAGCCCAGGGGGCGGGCACATGCGACAAGCCCCTCTGTGAGGACAGATCTGCACGTTCTCCCCCCCCCCAATAGCTAGCTATCCAAAACAGTCCAGTAGCACCTTTAAGACCAGGTTTTATTCAGGTACAAGCTCTCCCTCGTCTGTGAGAGACAGATGAGGACAGATCTGCACGTTCTCCCCCCCCCCAATAGCTAGCTATCCAAAACAGTCCAGTAGCACCTTTAAGACCAGGTTTTATTCAGGTACAAGCTCTC
>NW_015170356.1:224556-224662 GCF_001447785.1 Gekko japonicus | reverse complement strand
AGTCCAGTAGCACCTTTAAGACCAGGTTTTATTCAGGTACAAACTCTCCCTCCTCTGCGAGGACAGATCTGCACGTTCCCCCCCCCCCCAATAGCTAGCAATTCAA
>NW_015170356.1:216155-220938 GCF_001447785.1 Gekko japonicus | reverse complement strand
AGAGCAGTTTGTGTCAGAGTTCTCTCAGCCCCACCCACCTCACAGGGTGTTGTGGTGGGGAGGGGAAGGGAAAGGAGTTTGTAAGCCGCTCTGAGACTCCTTTGGGTAGTGAAGGGCGGGGTATAAATCCAATCCCTTCTTCTTCTTCAAGAGCTCTCTCAGCCCCACCCACCTCGCAGGGTGTCTGTCGTGGGGAGGGGAAGGGAAAGGAGTTTGTAAGCCGCTCTGAGACTCCCAAGTGAAGGGCGGGGTATAAATCCAATCTCTTCTTCTTCTTCTTCTTCTTCTTCTTCTTCTTCTTCTTCTTCTTCTTCTTCTTCTTCTTCTTCTTCTTCTTCTTCTTCTTCTTCTTCTTCAAGATTGAACAGGTAAAAACAGGATAAAACAAGCAATAAAACAATCATTCATATAAAAATTACAAGTGGTCTAGATGTCACAGATAACTGATGGCATCACACATGACAAGGTGGTCCCAGAGCAACACGGTAGACTCCAGGTGGTACAGAGATCCCTCCTTCCTCCCAGGGCCGTCTCATTCCCCGATGACACCCACTCCATTTTGTGGTGTTGGTACGGTGATGGCACAGTGATGGTGGCGGCTCCTACTCAAAAGCCTGGCGGAAGAGCTCCGTCTTGCAGGCCCTGCGGAACTGCGCTAGGGCCCGCAGGGCCCGGATCTCCTCTGGGAGCTCATTCCACCAGGTAGGAGCCGCCACCGAAAACGCCCTGGCCCTGGTAACAGCAAATTTAATATCTTTGGGACCTGGGGTTACCAGTCGATGTTGAGTCCCTGACCGTAGTGCCCTTGGGGGAACATATGGGGAAAGGCGGTCCCTCAGGTATGCCGGACCCTGGCCATATAGGGCTTTAAAGGTAAGAACCAGCACTTCGAAGCGAACTCGGTACGCCATTTGCAGCCAGTGCAGCGCTTTCAGGACAGGCCTGATATGGTCCCGCCTAGTGAGACCCATCAGCAGCCTGGCCACAGCATTCTGCATTAGCTGCAGCTTCTGGATTTGCGACAAAGGCAGCCCCATGTATCCCATTCCTCCCCACCCCGGGGTCAGCCCTCTGCAAATAAGAATATCCAGATTAGGACCCTTCTGTCCTTTTAATCTGTTGGAGGTGCCCCTTCTAGTAATCTTTTACCTGGACTACTTCTTTTTTTAACGTTGACTTCTGTTTTTCTTCTGCAGAGGTCTCCAGCTCTGAATATTAACCATGGAAACAACCCTCGAGGATCTGTCAGCCGCCAACGAAGTCCTCCGGGTGGAAATCGCGGACCTGAGGGAGACGGTGGCCTGCCTGGATGTGGAGAACCAAGACCTGCTGAAAGAGAACAAGTCCCTCAAGGACAAGAACAAGACCCTGCAAGAGACGGCGGACGGTCTCCGGACCACCATGGAGGAGATGCAGCAGAAGGTGGAGGGCATCCGGGAAAAGACAGACTGCGCTCACGAGAAGATCTGCCGCCTTGACCTCCAAAACAAATCCATGGCGAAGGCCAACGAGGAGCTCACCAAGGAGCTGCATGAGGTCTCGTGCCAGGTGGCCCTCTTGGAAGACTACAAAGCTGCTCAGGAAAGGGACCTTGTGGAGATGCAGAACCTGTCTGTGGAAGTCAAGAAATATCTGGGGAGCTTGGAGGACAAGCTGGAGGAGACGGAACAACGGTACCAAGCGGAGAAAAGCCATTCGGTGCAGTTGAGGGAGAAGGTAGGGGACCTCCTCCTGAGCCGGGACAACCAGAGGAGAGGCATCAAAGAGCTGCAGGGACAGGTGGAGATGTCCTTGCAGCAGGCCATGGTCTTGAGGATGGACCAGGAGAACAACGTGCAGGTGGGTTCTCTCATGCACGAGATCGTGGAGGCCAGGCTGGTCAACGTGGCCTTAAACAGGTCAAGGAAGAGGAAGTTCATGATTTGGCTCTGGAGACTGGGCAAGTTCCTCATCATTCTGGTGTTTGGTTGTGGCCTCCTCCTGGGCTTGGCCTTTCTCTACACCTATTTCATCAATCAGCAGTTCATCTCGGAGACCATTCTGGTCCTTCTGGGTGACGAGAAGATCAAACAGATCGTGGAAGTCTTATCTCAGTACCTAACCTGGAAAAACGACGGACTGATCCCTTTCTGAAAAGAAATGTCAGGGCAGGGGGTACATTTGCTCCCTTGGCAACTCGCGCTTTGGAAACCGATGGACTTCTTTAAAATATTGCGAGAATCCAAATAGATTGTTACCATTTCTTCTTTTATTATCTACAGCTTTAAAAAAATTTCCATAGATATTCATGGCACAGAAACATTCAGTAGTGTACACATCTAGATATACAAAAGAAAGTCCTCTCACCGTAAAATCAACGCCCAGGTCAAACCGCTGGACCTAGAAACACCAAATTTGATGTAGATGCTCGCTAAGAAGGGATTTTTAGAAATTTGACCCCTAAGTGGGTCAAAAGGGGTAAAATGTGCTCCCCCCATTGATTCCTATATGACTGCCAGGCTGCTGCCTCCTTGCACCCCCCACTCTCTGATTGGTCAGCTGCCGAGCTCAGTGTTCTGAGGTAAAAAAACCCAGAGAGCTAATGACAGTTGAGGAGTGGCCAACCGCCTGTGAGGTGAAGCAAAGCTGCTGACCCAGCCTCCCTATGGCTTCAAACATGCTCCCCCCTCCTACACCTGACAGGCAGTTGTCTCTCAGGTGCAGCAGCAGTTGCAGGGTGCTTAAAGACATGAGAGAGCCTGCCCCAGCAGTAACACCTTAGTGTTAGATTCCACAGGCAACAACTGAGTACACGCTTATCAGAAAGGTTATACTTTATTGCAGAGCTATAGATGCAGTAACAAAGTCATATTATATAGTGATTCTGCCAGCCCTGCCTCCACAGTGGCTTCTAATACTCCTCCCCCTCCCCCTCCTACACTGGACAGGCAGCTGCCTGTCAGGTATAGGAGAGGAGTTGGGATGCTTACAGTCGCCGGGGAGGTTTGCTCAGCAAGATTGCCTTAGCCCTGCTGCTGGCCCAGCCTCTCTGATGCCTTTAAACATAATCCCCCCCAACACCAGACAGGCAGGTGTCTGTCAGGTATTGGAGCAGGACCAGGGTACTTTAATCCATCAGGGACGCTGCCCCAGCAGGATCACCTTAGCAATGCTGCTGGCTCAGCTTCTCGGCTTCCAACACACTGCCCCCACCTCCTACATCTAACAGGCAGTTGTCTGTCAGGTGCAGCAGCGGTTGCAGGGTGCTTAAAGCCATGAGGGAGCCCGCCCCAGCAGTCTACAGAGAAGTCCGTCAGTAGAGAAGAAAAAAGTACGTATGTCTCACTTCATTTTTTACACTACAATCTTCTCCATTAGAATCTCTACAACAAATGTTACATTTCAAACTTTACATCATCAGTATTATAACTGGATTTATGGAAGTTAAATACTGTAGCAAAGCACGGATATCAGGCTAGTGTGTACATATATGGAGGTAATAAAATAATTTGGTCTAGGGGCTTGTCCTCATTCTCATTTTACTCACTGTTAAGTTCCTGTTTCTTAGGAAGGGGGATATTCTGTCCCATGCATGTTCTGCTCCCTCTAGAGGTTGATTTGATATTACGCAGCTTTTCATACAGCATAAATGTATTTGTCTAGTACCGTAAGTTTCTTAGCAGTGAGCAAACAACCAGGCAAAAGTAGTACGTGTTTCTTCTGCATCCGTAAAGCAAAGGCAGGCTCAGATGCAGCAGCAGCTGCCGCTGGATTGTATCCATAAAGCATACTTCTTTATATATATATATACACACAGAGCTTTTTTTGTAGAAAAAGCCCAGCAGGAACTCATTAGCATAATAGGCCACACCCAACCGCAGAAACTCATTAACATATTAGGCCACTCCAATTTCTATTACCAATATGGATTATCGAATATTTGCAAAACTTATGGCAATGAGACTCAAAAAATGTATAACACACTTGATAGGGAAATATCATTTTGGGTTTATGCCTCAGAAGTACTTGGTAGAGGCGGTTAGGAAGGTGATGGGAATGGTCTATTTAGCTAAAAATAAAGGGATGCCTCTTACGCTTTTGGCGTTGGATATATATAAAGCCTTTGATTCGGTGGATTGGACATATATGAAAAATGTATTTCAAAAGTATAAATTCGGGGAGAAATTTCAAAATATGATAGAGGCAATATATATTAAGTCTAAGGCGATGGTAGGAGTTAGTGGATTAGCAGAGGAGTTTGTCCAAGTAATTAGTGGTACGAAACAGGGTTGCCCACTATCCCCCATGTTATTTATTTTGGCATTGGAACCGTTGGTGCTTAAATTAAAAAAGAATGAAGGAATAATAGGTTTTGAAGTTCCAGGAAAAGGGAAAGTAGATGGGAATCTTTTAACATTGTATGCAGATGATATGATGGTGACAATTAAGGATTTGGAGTCTGCAACGGCACCGCTAAAAAAGATACTACAGGAATTTGAAGAGGTGTCAGGGTTAAAAGTGAATTTTTCAAAATCATCAATGATGTGCTTTAATGTTAAACCGAATATACAATTAGTGGCCTCTAAAACCTTGGGTATCCCCATGGCAAATAAAATGGTGAAGTATTTAGGGGTAAATATTCCTAGAAATGGGAAAAAAACATTTGAGTATAATTATAAAAGAATTTGGATGGAATACAAGCCAAAATGAGAGAATGGCGGAGGTGGAAAGATTCAATTAGTACAAGAATTGCGATGGTTAAAATGTTTTTAGTTCCTAGACTGACCTACCTTTTTTATGTATT
>NW_015170356.1:204410-215772 GCF_001447785.1 Gekko japonicus | reverse complement strand
AAGGCGAACATAGTTTCAAAATTGTATAAGGTGTTATTAGGTATAGGGAAATCACCAAGAGAAGTTTTGAAGGAATATTGAGAAACTGAGCTTCAAGGTAAAATTTTGGATGAAGAGTGGGATAGGATTTTCAGGTTACCTCCTTTTGTTACAACGTCTAGGTTAATACAGGAGCAGGGTTTGAAGATGATACAGAAATGGTATTATACACCAGTTAAGTTGAGCTATATTTCAAAATCGGGAAGTAAAAATTGTTGGAGGAAATGTGGAGAGGTGGGAACGTTCAGTCATATGTGGTGGGATTGTCCTTTGGTAAAGAAATTTTGGGATCAAATTGGTATAGAAATGTCAGGGATTGTGGGAAGAAGGGTAAGAATATCTAAAGCAATGGCACTTATTAGTTTGGATGGTATAGGGTTAAGGGTAAAAGAGGAATGTAAATGGATAAATTTGATGTTAGTAGCAGCAAGACAAGTGATTGCAAAGAATTGGAAAGAAGCTGAGGAACTGACGATTAATCACTGGAGGGAAAGGATGAACAATATAATAATTTTAGAGTATCTTACAATGAAGATACGTAGAATGAATGGGTCAAAGGTTAAGGACCATGAGGAGGACTGGTTTAAAAGGATGGTGGGGTATTTGGGAAAGTTTAAAAAATTTGGGGTGATTAGTCAGTTAATAGGAAATTGAGAGGTTAATTTGATTATAAGATTAAGAGGGAAGGTTAATAGTGGAATAGAGTTGTACGGAGATTGATTGTGATATAATACTGTATGGAACTTCATTTTCGTCTCTAATGCCTGGAAGTTGCACATGGGTGGTGTTGGTGTTGGATTTTTTTATGAAATAAAATTAAAAACAAAACAAAACAAAAAAAAACCCACCAAGTCGGACACAAATGTGGAAAGCCAAGGACAGTTGTGTTGTGTTTTATATTCCAGTATTATAAAAGAAGTTCCTGTTGGGGCCGTATGGGTAGGGCGGGATATAAATCCCAAAAATAAATAAATAATAAATAAATATATGTAAACCGCTGTCCTAAATATGGATTAGGTTAATGATAGTCTGTATCCTCTATATTCTGTTAACCAGTTATAGACCTATCTCTACTAATCCATCGAAGAAGAAGAGGAGGAGGGGGGGAGATTGGATTTATACCCCGCCTTTCACTCAGAGTCTCAGAGCGGCTTACAAACTCCTTTCTCTTCCCCTCCCCACAACAGACACCCTGTGAGGTAGGCGGGCCTGAGAGAGCTCTTTTCAGAGGGCGATCTGGCTGCGACATCTGTCACCCCATTGATTGCCAGGGTTGATTCGGGCGGTCTGGCTGGCTAGGCGGGTGTCCCCTCCCTCTCTCACCACTCCATGTGCGTCCCTCCTGAAGCGGTGCGCTCAGTCGAAGAGGACGACCATCCCAGACAGAAGGAGTGTACCGTTCTTTGGTCAAGGGTATACGATAGCTGCGCTCCCCTGCTAGGACCTTTGTAGGAGTTGTCCGCTGGAAGGGTCAGGAGTCCCGGCTGCCATTTCAAGTTCTGAGGCCTTGCCTCCGTGTCTCCCACTGCCCGCTGCCTGGCCACCACGGGGACCGTTTACTGTCTTGTGCGGTGCTGGAGGAGTAGCCACTGGCCGACTGACTGCCTCGACCCTGCGTCTGACAAAGAGAGCTGTGTTTCTCGAAAGCTTTGTGCGACAATGACATTTGTTAGTCTTAAAGGTGCTACTAAGCTTTATACTATTTTGCAGCAAAAGACTAACATGCAGGGCCGGCCTGAGGTTTTTCGGCACCCTAGGCGAAACTAGTGCCCCCCCCAGGCGAGGCTGCCTTGTGGCACCCCCCCTCACCTTGTCTCTCCCCCCCCCACCGCCACGTGCCTCTCTGGCGCTCAAGCCGAGTGCTAAGCTGGGTGTATAGGGGGAGGGCTACAAGGCTCTTTGGAGGGCAGCCTTTCTGCTTTTTCTTCCCCCCTCGTCTCTCCTTCCCTCCTGGGGGACCGGGACCCCCCCAGCTGCGTGCGCCCCATCCCCTTGCTCCCCGCGTGGGCGGCGCCAAGGAGACTCACCGAGGGCGGCATGGAGGAGTCGTCCGGTCCGAGCAGGCCCGTCTCGGAGGAGGAGGCGGCGGCAGGTCTGCCCCAGCCCCCTCTTCACCACGCATGCCTACCTGAGCCGCCCTGCCACTGGGCCCTTCAGGCAGCGCCATCCACCTCCTCCCCGCCCTGCAGGCCACCTGCGCCTCAGGACAGGCCCCGAGCGCAGCGGGGGGGGCGCTTCCTCCTTCCTCGCTTCCTTCCCCGCCCACTTCTGGGCACCGGTCTTGGGGTGAAAGAGGCAGCGGTCCCCCAGCCAGGGACTAGATGCATGCAGGGCTTTTGGCGGGGTGGGTGGGTGCAGTTTGGCACCCCTAAGGGCCAGCCCACTCTAGGCGAATGCCTATTTCGCCTAGTGAGTGAGCCGGCCCTGCTAACATGGCTAAATCCTCTGGATCTATGCCTTCCCCCTGGTGCTCCTTTTAAAAATGCATATCGAAGACAGTGGAGGTGTATGTGGTACAGAGAACCGCTACCAGCATCAAAAATTACAAAGTATTTATTCCAAGGAAAATGTTCACAAGCACACTTATAGCACAGCACCAGATTGAGCAAGGGATTCAAAAGAAATGGGTAAAATGCAGTTCCTCTGTCCCTCTCTCTAGACATGCCCTATCAGATGTTTAAATATAGGACAGGCTCTTAGCTTGAGAAGATACAGATCTCCACAGAGTTATCATTGCCTTGAAGCTTTCTCTAGCTGTTCAGACCAGTGCATGGTTAATGACTGCCTCCTCCAGACCTCAGTGGTAGAAATGAGCTTCCTAGAGACCATGAAGAACTGTGCATTGGTGACAGAAAAAGGCTGTTGGCCTAGATGGACCACTGGTGTGATCCAAAAAGGCTCTTCTTTATCATTACCTCCACCTGATAGAATCATAGAGTTGGAAGGGACCTCCAGGGTCATCTAATCCAACCCCCCCCCCTGCCCGATGCAGGAAATTCACAAATACCTCCCCCCTCCACAGCCCCGGTGACCCCTGCTCCATGCCCGGAAGATGACAAAAAACCTCCAGGATCCCCGGCCAAACTGGCCTGGAGGAAAATGGCTTCCTCACCCAAAAGTGGCAATCGGCATTTCCCTGGGTGTGGGAGAAAGGGCCACGAGATCCAAGCACTGAGGCAACCCTCCCTGCCCTCCCTCTCACGATCTGCCCAAGTTCACACAATCCGCATTGCTGTCAGATGGCCATCCAGCCTCCGTTTGAATCGGGGCCAAGGCCCAGACAGATGAATTGGCTTGCCATTTATTTATTAATATCCGGCTTTATTCCCCCACTGGGACTCAAAGCCGCTCCGAACATCGTCCTCCCCTCCTCCGCTCTCTCGCGACAACCACCCTGTGAGGTAGGCCGGGCTCGGAGTTTGCAACAAGACGAAGGTCACCCAGCAAGTCTTCATAGTAAAAGTAGGGATTCAAACCCTGGGCTCTTGGGATCCTGTCCCACACTCCGTCCACTATGCCACGCTGGCCGTCGAGCACAATCTAGGGGATTCCTGACACAGGCGAGATTTGAACCAGGGACCTCTGGACTCAAAGGGCCTAGCCCTTAGACCCCACCCCCGTCTCTCCCCCAAGCCTCTTGGTAAAGCTCCTTCTATACCAGGTGGGGTTGCCAACTCCAGATTGGGCAATACCTGAAGATTCTGGGGTGGAGCCTTGGGGAGGGCGGGGTTTCACCTTCCAAAGCTGCCGTCTTCTGCAGGCCAACCAATCTCTCATGCGGAGATCTGTTGCGATCCCAGGAGATCTCCAGCCACTACCTGGAGGCTGGCAACCCTAACACCAGGGGTCTCCAAGCTTTTTGAGCTGGTGAGCACCTCTGGAGTTCTTACACAGCGTGGCGGCCGCTGAGAGAAAGCGTCCACCACAATAGCACTGCCGCAAGAGGCAGAGCCAGTGATAAGATGGCTGCCGCGGCTGACCTTCAGCCACACGGTACAGGTCCTTGTCAATGTTCCCTCTAAGCTGTGGAGTCTTGTGAGCAAGAATTCTACTCTGTGAGCGAAAGGCCTTAAAGTTGTGAGTGAGCGATTTGGCTATTGCATACATTAGTTTGCTCTGGAGCCCTCCTCGCTGAGCCAAGACATAAATGTGTGAGCCAGAGGCTAAAAAACTGTGAGCTGGCTCACACTAACTCAGCTTAGAGGGAACACTGGTCATTGTGCTGTGGGGGCAACCAATGTTCCCTTCTAAGCTGTGGAGTCTTGTGAGCAAAAAATTCTACTTTGTGAGCTACTGGCGTTAAAGTTATGAGGAAACAATTTGGCTACTGAATAAATTAGTTTGCTCTGGAGCCATCCTTCCTGAGCGAAGACGAAAATGTGTGAGCCGGAGGCTCAAAAGCTGTGAGCTGGCACACACTAACTCAGCTTAGAGGGAACACTGGTGGCAACGGCTGCCGAAGCCACGTTTTTTAGAAACCTGGATAGCCAATCAAATCTCCCATGGCCAATCAGAAGCCTTGCTGGGAGGCGGAGGAGGAGGAGGAGGAGAAGAAGAAGAAGAGGAGGAGAAGGAGAGGAAGAAGAGGAGGAGGAGGATAAGGAGAAAGAGGAGAAGAAGAAGAGGAGGAGGAGGAGATTGGATTTATACCCCGCCCTTCACTACCCAAAGGAGTCCCAGAGCGGCTTACAAACTCCTTTCCCTTCCCCTCCCCACAGCAGACACCCTGTGAGATAGGTGGGGCTGAGAGAGCTCTTCCAAGGTCTGCCCTTGAGAGAACAGCTCTGGGAGAACTCGTCACTGACCCAAGGTCACCCAGCTGGCTGCTTAAGGAGGAATCATGAATCAAACCCAGTTCTCCCAGATCAGAGTCTGCACTCCTAACCACTACACCAGATTGGCTCTCCAAGCCTCCCTGGGCCCACCCACTTTCTAACAACACTCGGTGGGCACCAGGAAAAGTGTTGACGGTGCCATGGTGCCCGTGGGCACCCCGTTGGGAATGCCTGCTCTATATGGCCGAGAGGGGTGTCGTGCTGCACAGACAGCCCTGGCAAGATCAGTCCTTATTATCATCTTCCAGGAATTGCCAGATGGCAAGGGCGACCCTTAATCTCTGCTAATCACCCGCCGGCTGTCGCCTCAGCTGGGGCCCCCCCACAAGGCGTGGCCGTCTTTTGAGCAATCCTCTCGCAGCAGGAGGTGTTTTTGTTTCGACGACGACATCCCCAAGGGTGGATGAGCAGCTCTGGTTTCTGGAGATTGGGAGCCCCCTTTGTCTTCTCGCTTCTTCCAAAAAAAACAAGAGGCGCATGGAAGGGGGAGAGATTAAATTGGGTTGGAGCATCTGCGTGGGAAATGAATCCGATGCAGGGTGAAGTGATATTTCCCCCCACACACACACACACACACCAGGCAAGAGCTAGCATAGCGCAAGAGCTAAAAGACTGAAATATAAACCAGTCCCTTGCAATGCTCCCTCTAAGCTGTGGAGTCTTGTGAGCAAAAATTCTACCTTGTGAGCTACCGGCATTAAAGCGGTGAGTGAGCGATTTGGCTGCTGCATAAATTAGTCTGCTGTGGAGCCACCCTCCCTGAGCTAAGACGAAAATGTGTGAGCCGGAGGCTAAAAAACTGTGAGCTGGCTCACATTGACTCGGCTTAGAGGGAACACTGGTCCCTTGTGCGAATTTGACCACTGCTGGAAATCGACTTGGCAGGCTTGGGGAAGCCCTTTTCTCATTGTCTTTGTTAGAATCGTACAGGCCATCTAGACCAACCCCCTGCTCAGTTCAGGATCAGACTCGAGCATCCCTGACAAGGTTGTCCAGCTCCCTGGGCAACTGATTCCACTGTCAAATTTCCCCCCTTAATATCCAGCTGGTACCTTCTGCACATAATGTAAACCCATTATTGCAAGTCCTATCCTCTGCTGCCAACAGGAACAGTTCCCTGCCCTCCTCTAAGTGAAGCCCTTCAAAAGACTTCAAGAGAGCAATCATGTCCCCCCCCCTTCACCTCCTCTTCTCCAGACGGAACATCCCCAAGTCCCTCAGCCTTTCCTCCCAGGGCTCGGTCTCCAGGCCCCCAATCATCCTCGTCGCTCTCCTCTGCACCCGCTCCACCCTGTCCACATCCTTTTGGAAATGAGGCCTCCAGAACTGCACTTCTGGTGTGTGGCCTGACCAATCACAATGCAGCATACAGCGGGACTATGACATCTTGCTATGTAGATGTTATATACCTCTGTTGATACAGCCCAAGATCGCATTAGCCTTTTTTGTCGCCGCATCACCCTGGCTGCTCATATTTAACTTACAGTCCACCCGTACCCCAAGATCTTGTTCACCCACATTGGAACCCAGAAGTGCATGTTCCTCTGGATGGGGGGGACACACTTCTGGGTAGCAGTGTGTGTCCTTTGTATACTGACCTACCATACAGGGCTGTTGTTACAGGAATGACGTACTTGAAGTGCAGGCCAAATAAGAGCCTTTTCTTCACTCGAGGGCTTGGCAGAAGGTAGAAATATCCTTTTACCCAATAAAAGCTCTGTGATGCATCAGTCTTAAGCAGTGGATAGTTGTTGTTAAGAGAAAGAAAAGCAAACCACACTAATCTATGGATCCCCGTCAGAAAATAAAGAGCTAAGTCATAGGGTTATATGTCCAAATGAACTTGCAAACACGGTAAAATGTAATGCCTCCTGAGACTAGCATACAAAGGACACTCCAGAAGGATATGTGCTATAACTGCCCAGGATTGTACATTTAGTCTGGCCAGAATGAACACCCTTTAAAGCAGGGGTGTCAAACATGCGGCCCAGGGGCCAGATCAGGCCCCCGGAGGGCTTCTATCAGGCCCGCAGTGGAACTGGCTGTCTTCTGCTTCTTCTTCTAGCTCTGCTGCTGCTGCATCATTGTAGGTTTGCAGCTTACAGATACACACACCTGAACAGCATACTCAGGATTGCAACAGCACAGACATTTTGATGCGATCATTCAGAGCAAGAGGTGTCAGTTATCAGACACTGTTAAATAAACAGAATATCGCAAGAGTGCTAATGTTTTAAGCATATTTTTTTTATTTTAAGTAAAAAAGAAACCTTTTGTGTTTGTGTCTATTATAAAGTTTATATCTCCGCTACCTGGCATTACGATTTATGACACGCATGGCACGGCCCGACAAAGCCTCATTTATGTCAGATCCGGCCCTCGTAACGAATGAGTCCGACACCCCTGCTTTACAGGCTTTGGGAAGACAACAGATGGGTATAGGAGGGAAGAGATTTTGGAGGCTGAATGCTGATCTATAGGGGTGGACATGGGCGGCATAGAAATATCCACATCTCAGTGTTCCCAGTCACCCCTTGAAAATACACAGACAGCATCGTCCAGGGCTGAAGCCAGGTTTGAGCCAGTGGGTGCACCGTCCTGCCAAAGACACGGGCTCACTCCACCTTTTGTTGTTCAGTCGCACAGTCGAGTCCGACTCTTCGCGACCCCATGGACTAGATCCCGCCAGGCCCTTTGAAAATACACAGACAGCATCGTCCAGGGCTGAAACCAGGTTTGAGCCAGTGGGTGCACCATCCCGCCAAAGACACGGGCTCACTCCACCTAAGAATGTTTTAAAAAGTCTTCTTGATTTCGGACATGAAAGCTTCCAGTGAAGAATGAAACATTGTTCTATTTGATTGATGACGACGATGACGATGACAATCGTGATGATAGTGACAGTGTAGGGTTTCCAGGCCACTTCCTTGTTGCCCGCCCCGACTCAGAGTGGTGGCGGGAGAAAAATGCCTAAAACATCAGCATCTATGGACTCGACGGCTCTGTACTTCACTGAGGTCTCTCCCCAAGCTCTGCCCCCAAATCTCTGGAATTTTCCAAACTGAAGCTAGCAACCTGTGTTCCCTCTAAGCTGAGTGAGTGTGAGCTAGCTCACAGTTTTTTAGCCTCCAGCTCACAGATTTTTGTCTGAGCTCAGGAAGGATGGCTCCAGAGCAAACTGATTAATGCAGGAGACAAATCGCTCGCTCGCCACTTTAATGCCAGCCGCTCACAAAAGCAGAATTTTTACTAACGAAACTCCACAGCTTAATGTGTCTGTCCTGCATGTGTTTTGCCCCCTCTAGTGGTCGGTTTGCTATTACACAGGATTATGTCCGGCATATCTCCCTGCAGGTTTAAACTACAGGGTTTTATGCCAGACATAAACGGGTGTAATATAGAATCAGCCACTAGAGGGAGCACAACATGTACGGAACAGAAAAACAAACACCTGAAGAAGCAGGAACTTACAAGCAAGGGAAAGGGAAATGTGGAAAAGCGCTAAGTTAAGGAGACCCAAACCTTGTTGCCTGGGGGAGGGAGTGCTGTTGTGGCGATGCCATGTGATGCCCGGCCCCTTCCCCTAAAGCTCCAGGAGGGATGCCAGTCTAAGAGCACCCTGGGCTCCATAGAGGGAGAGAGAGAGACAGACAGACAGAGAAAAGCAAAACAGACAAATTATTTTCACGGCAAGACATCTGTCTTCCGTCATGTTTGATTTATTGCTCCTGTATTGAAACCGACTGCTACAAGGACTAATCGTCAGTGGCTACATACACAGTTCCATACCAAAAATGTTATGTTGGAAATGGTCTGGGAGGCAGGGCTATTTTTGGGCAGGAACGCATAGGAACGGAGTTCCGGCTGGCTCCCAAGTTGGCCACGCCCAGCAGGAACTCATTAGCATAACAGGCCACACCCAACAGCAGGAACTCATTAGGACTGGCTACATTAGGGGTGTGTGGCCTAACATGCAAAGGAATTCCTGCTACAAAAAAAGGCCCTGGGTTTTGGCAACAGACAAGGTAAACAGAATAACAAGCAAAAGGTGGGTGTGGCTGGATGACCACACTTCTGGTAACATGGGGGTGCGGCCTAATGTGCTAATGAGCTGTGCTGTCATGGGTGTGACCTAATATGCTAATGAGTTTATGCTGTTGGGTGTGGCCTATTATGCTAATGAGTTCCTGCTAGGCTTTTTCTACAAAAAGAGCCCTGCTGGGAGGCATTCATCTATTTTAGAACATAATCACTAACCTTTTTGCTTGTCGTTCCCAAGGCCAATTTCCCATAGTCAAAACCAAAAACAGGTTAAAATACCAAATGAGTAGGGTTGTAACCGCCAAGTGGTTGCTGGAGTAAAGTCCTTGGCCTCGCCCTTACACCTCCCCATCTCTCCCCCACAAGCCTGTTGGTAAAGTGAAAAGTACGCAGACGGAGAGTGATTTCAGCAAAGCGTACTTGATTCTAGTACACAGACGGAGAGTGATTTCAGCAAAGCGTACTTTATTCGAACAGGAACAAGACGACTTTGGCCGGCTCGCAGGCCGACTTATATCCCCCGAGAAACCGCCACCCAAAACACACCCCCTACTTCCCTATAGGTTATTTACGGTGGCCAAGAGTCCCATAGGCTCTCGGCTGGGAACCTAGCCCCCTGATTGGAGCGGGCTAGGATCCGCATAGTCCGTTGTCTCTTGGAGCGAAGCTCGGCGTTGGTCTCTGGACTTGTCTGGACTGGATACATTACATAAATTTTTTATTTTTTTATTTATTTACAGGTGATTTATATACCGCCCTTAACCCCTAGCGGGTCTCAGGGCGGTTTACAATGTGCTACTGTATCGTAGCTAATACCTATCTAGGGCCACATATGGTGCGGGGGGGGGGACAACCTACCAGCACCCCTAATACGGCACGGTGTTTCTTCGGCAGCTTTTTCTTGGTGTGAGTTGTTGCGGTGTTTAGTCATGCCGGCCACATGACCACGGAAACGTCTTCGGACAGCGCTGGCTCTTCGGCTTTGAAACGGAGATGAGCACCACAACCCTAGAGTCAGATTCGACTGGCTTTCGAGCAAGGGAAACCTTTAACTTTACTATTTTAGGTATGTATTTACGTTGGTTTTAAAACTGTATGTAAGCCACTCTGAGCCGCTTCGGCGGAAGGGCAGGATAGAAATCTAACTAACAAATAAATAAATAAATACGGGCACACCTCCAACAGATTGCTCCTAACCATTAAGCATTATTTATCAAAAGAACGTGTTCAAAACCAACAGTAGGCTCCTCTGTGATTCCATACATGAATAGTGTCCATAGACCTCCAAACAGAAAGTAACTGTGGCCGAAGAGGCCCACTGTGGAAAGAAAAACAGCCGTAGGTCTCTCCCAAGTATAAATCAAGACGTTTCAATGATCTTGAAGAACGGCTGGTAAAACGGAACCCGGTTTCCAAAATAACACAGCTCAATAACCTTAATGGAATCCTAGGACTCCACTGAAGTTATTGAGCTGTGCCTGTGTTATTTTGGAAATCCATTTTACCAGTCTCATGGCATCCGGCCCCATCACTCCTTGGCAAATAGAAGGGGAAGTCGTGGAAGTAGTGACAGACTTCACGTTCCTGGGATCCCAAATCACCGCAGACTGTGACAGCAGCCATGAAATTAAAAGACGCCTGCTCCTTGGGAGGAAAGCGATGGCGAACCTAAACAGCATGATAAAAAGTAGAGACATCACCCTGCCAACAAAAGTCCGCATGGTCAAAGCAATGGTATTCCCAGTAGTCATGTATGGCTGCGAGAGCTGGACTATAAGGAAGGCCGAGCGCCGAAGAATAGATTCTTTTGAACTATGGTGCTGGAGAAGACTCTTGAGAGTCCCTTGGACTGCAAAAAGATCAAATCAGTCAATCCTAAAAGAAATCAACCCTGACTGTTCCCTGGAAGGCCAGATAATGAAAATGAAGCTCAAATACTTTGGCCACCAAATGAGAAGGGAGCACTCACTGGAAAAGACCCTGATGCTGGGAAAGATTGAAGGTCAAAGAAGACGGGGACGGCAAAGGATGAGATGGTTAGACAGTGTCATCGATGCAACGAACATGAAATTGAGCCAACTTCAGAGGACGGCGGAAGACAGGAGGGCCTGGCGGGAGATGGTCCATGGGGTCGCGAAGAGTCGGACTCGACTGTGCAACTGAACAACAACAACAACAACATGCACAGATGCAACGAACATGAAGTTGAGCCAACTTCAGAGGACGGCGGAAGACAGGAAGGCCTGGCGTGATCTGGTCCATGGGGTCGTGAAGAGTCGGACTCGACTGTGCGACTGAACAACAACAAAATTGAAGATTTCCTCCAGGGGAGCCGGTCTCTATCGTCTGGAGATCAGCTGCAATTCCGGGGGCTCTCCAGGCCCCACCTGGAGAATGGCAACCCTGCCTCCCAGTCATCTGGCACCGTGCTGGAGAATGGTGACACA
>NW_015170356.1:196598-203219 GCF_001447785.1 Gekko japonicus | reverse complement strand
GTGGTCCCTATTTATCTACTTGCAATTTCTTGCTTTCGAATGGCTAGGTTGCTGGGCTTTTTCTACAAAAAGAGCCCTGGCAGATCAGTGATGCCTTCTCCTTACCAGAGGTCCATGAAGGGAAGCCACTTCACTCCAGGTGTCCTTCCGGGGGTCGTAGCAGAAGATTTCCTTCCCACCGAAGTGGTCCCTATTTATCTACTTGCAATTTCTTGCTTTCGAATGGCTAGGTTGCTGGGCTTTTTCTACAAAAAGAGCCCTGGCAGATCAGTGATGCCTTCTCCTTACCAGAGGTCCATGAAGGGAAGCCACTTCACTCCAGGTGTCCTTCCGGGGGTCGTAGCAGAAGATTTTCTTCAAAAGCCCCCCGACAACGTAAATCAAGTTGTTCAAAGTGATGGCATTCATACACCTCAGATTAAAAGGGGTGGGAGACAGAAGACTCCACTGATTGGTCGCTGGATTGTAGCACTGCACCTGAGAGAGAGAGAGCAAACACCTGGTCAAGTCCAGAGGTGTAGTCACAACCGGTGTTCCCTCTAAGCTGAGTTAGTGTGAGCTAGCTCACAGGCTTTTAGCCTCCAGCTCACAGATTTTTGTCTCATCTCAGGAAGGGTGGCTCCAGAGCAGTGTTCCCTCGAAGCTGAGTTAGTGTGAGCTGGTTCACAGTTTTTTAGCCTTGAGCTCATACATTTTTGCCTTCGCTCACAAAGGGATGGCTCCAGAGCAAACTAATTCATGCAGCAGCCCAATCGCTCACTCACAACTTTAATGCCAGTTGCTCACAAAGTAGAATTTTTGCCCACAAGACCCCACAGCTTAGAGGGAGCATTGCTCCAGAGTAAACTCATTGATGCAGCAGCCAAGTCGCTCGCTCACAACTTTAAGGCCAGTAACTCACAGAGTAGAATTTTCGCTCACAAGACTCCACAGCTTAGAGGGAACATGGGGAGCAGAAAGCAGGGGTTTGAACCTTAAATCGCTCATGAACCTATACCAACTGGTTCGTCTCATGAACCGGCATATCATTTCATTGTGGTTCGTGGTTCGATTCACCCACGAACCACAAACCGCAAAAATGCGATTTGTGCCCATCCCTACGGCAGAGTGGGGATTCAAATCTGGGTCTCTCAGCTCCTAGCGCAGCACTCTAACCACTGCACCAGATGGTGCATTCAGATGTGATTGGTTCCTATCCGATGAGACTGGTTCAGGCTCCACCCTGGTTCCAAACGGCGCACCCCCCCTCACTTGCCTGGGACTATTGTCTTGGCCTCTGTCCTTCCACCCTCTCTTACCTTCTCTGTATTGGCGCTGCTGCCCACCGCGCCCCCGATCACGTACAGCCGGCCGAGGCAGGACGCGACAGCAGCCGAACTTACGGCTTCCGCCAGAGAGGCCACAGCTGTCCAGGTGTTGCAGAAGGAGTCATAGCATTCCACGCTGTCGAGCTGGTCAAAGCCATCGTACCCACCCACTGCGTAGATCTGTCGTCGGGGAGAAGGAGGAATCACATTTGGTTTGCTAATACCAAGGACATGGTGGGTTAAGGTCTTGGCAGTGTCACTTGTAGAGGTAAGTCATGTCCCAGCTCACCCGGCACTAAAGGTCTTCATTCAACATATGGTTATTTTGGTACTTTTTCACTCCATCTTTCCACCACAAAAATACGGTTGCCCAGTTCCCCCTAGCCACCTGCAGAAGACGGGGAGTACAGGAGTCATTTCCTACAGGAGCGCACAAGAGCGGCGCTCCGGCAGTAAAGAGCCCAGGGGGCCGGCACATGCAATAAGCCCCGCCCCCTGCTCCCAGCAGCCCTCGGTCAGAGCAAGAAGCAGCCAGGTAAGTTGCAGAGCCCCTCTGGTCCAAACCAGTCCTATACCACTGAGGGACCCCTCTAACGGTCAGGACGTACTTCCTGATATTTAGCCGAAAACTCTTCTGATTTAATCTCAGCCCGTTGGTTCTGGTCCGACCTTCTGGGGCGACAGAAAACAACTCTGCCCCATCCTCTATAAGACAGCTGTTCAAATGCTTAAAGACGGATATTGTATCACAGGTCAGTATTATTAGCCGATACTGCTAGTGCTCACAAAGTAGAATTTTTGCCCACAAGACCCCGCAGCTTAGAGGGAGCATTGCTCCAGAGCAAACTCATTGATGCAGCAGCCAAGTCGCTCGCTCACAACTTTAAGGCCAGTAACTCACAGAGTAGAATTTTCGCTCACAAGACTCCATAGCTTAGAGGGAACATGGGGAGCAGAAAGCAGGGGTTTGAACCTTAGATGGCTCATGAACCTATACCAACTGGTTCGTCTCATGAACCGGCATATCGGTTCATTGAGGTTCGTGGTTCGATTCACCCACGAACCACAAACCACAAAAATGCGATTTGTGCCCATCCCTACGGCAGAGTGGGGGTTCGAATCTGGGTCTCTCAGCTCCTCGCCCAGCACTCTAAGCACTGCACCAGATGGTGTATTCAGATGTGATTGGTTCCTATCCGATGAGACTGGTTCAGGCTCCACCCTGGTTCCAAACGGCGCACCCCCCTCACTTGCCTGGGACTATTGTCTCGGCCTCTGTCCTTCCACCCTCTCTTACCTTCTCTGTATTGGTGCTGCTGCCCACCGCGCCCCCGATCACATACAGCCGGCCGAGGCAGGACGCGACAGCAGCCGAACTTACGGCTTCCGCCAGAGAGGCCACAGCTGTCCAGGTGTTGCAGAAGGAGTCATAGCATTCCACGCTGTCGAGCTGGTCAAAGCCATCATACCCACCCACTGCATAGATCTGTCGTCGAGGAGAAGGAGGAATCACATTTGGTTTGCTAATACCAAGGACATGGTGGGTTAAGGTCTTGGCAGTGTCACTTGTAGAGGTAAGTCATGTCCCAGCTCACCCGGCACTAAAGGTCATCATTCAACATATGGTTATTTTGGTACTTTTTCACTCCATCTTTCCACCACATAAATATGGTTGCCCAGTTCCCCCTAGCCACTTGAGGAAGATGGGGGAGTACAGGGGTCATTTCCTGCAGGAGCGCACAGGAGCGGAGCTCCGGCAGTAAAGAGCCCAGGGGGCGGGCACATGCAACAAGCCCCACCCCCCGCTCCCAGCAGCCCTCAGTCAGAGCAAGAAGCAGCCAGGTAAGTTGCAGAGCCCCCCCGGTCCAAGACAGTCCAGTGGCACCTTTAACACCAAGTTTTATTCAGGTACAAGCTCTCCTCTGTTATTCTTCTCATATAAATTTACTCTTTCTGCATGACTTTTTGAGCACTTGTGGTCTGTGTTATTTGTACAGTGCTTGCTTGCTTTCTGTATATTGTATACAGTGATATCGCATCTGTTTATGGTAAAGTCCCTACTCTAACCATGCTAACTACCAGTCCTTCAGCTGTCCCCCTGTAGAGTGATCTTCAGATCTTCTTCATAAGGCTGGAAGAAGAAAAAGGAGGAGGAGGAGATTGGATTTATCCCCCGCCCTTCACTACCCGACGGAGTCTCAGAGCAGCTTACAAACTCCTTTCCCTTCCCCTCCTCACAACAGATACCCTGTGAGGTAGGTGGGGCTGAGAGAGCTCTTTCGAGGACTGCCCTTGAGAGAACAGCTCTGAGGGAACTGACTGACCCAAGGTCACACCACCGGCTGCATTTGGAGGAGTGGGGGAATCAAACCCGATTCTCCCAGATTAGAGTCGCTGTTCCTAACCACTACGCCAAACTATTGACCTTGCATACTCCAATACAGATTACCAAGGGGGAGAGCTTGAGGCGGGGCTGCCATTTAATGCAGCAGTCCCTTGTTTTCTGGGTAGGTTAAAGAGGGCAGGCTTAGGAGAGTAGAATTGCCTACTAGAGTGTAGCAACCATTGAGTCAGGACTGCCCAGCATGGGAGTGTGAACCGCCATGTCCTCCCCAGAGCTCTGAGCATGGTTGCTTGAACAGGGGGAGCAGAAAGACGTACCTTTCCCAGGAGAGCGGCCATTTTGTGTCTCCACCGGCCTTTCCTCAAGCAGGCAACCTTGATCCAGGTATTCAGCTTTGGGCTCAGCATCCAGACATCTCTGCTGCCGATGTGGCCTCCTTGGGAAGCAAACACGGACCGAGAGAAAGTTAGATTGGAGTCCAGCGGTACCTTTTTAGATATTTGTACCTCAGTGTAGCTAACAGGTAATTTAGTAAAAAATTTCTAGGCATGGGCTTTGTATTGGACACAGGTCACAGTCGCTTCTCAGGCAAAGCTCTTTTGAGAAACGGGGGAAAGAAGGTCGACACGCCCCATCAGAACATTAACTACACGGCTGTGCCTTCTATCAGACAACGTGGGAGGTAAACGGTTGGACTTCATTTTGAAATTGTGTGCCTAGGCACAACATAGTGAATGCAATATATTGTGTCTTTAAACACACGTTGTTTTTGTGTTCCACTTTGTGAGACTGTGTCTTCTTGTAATGCTTTTGTATGGAGAAAGATATATTTTTGAATAATAATTCATGTTTTAATATGTTGTCGAAGGCTGGACAACACATCCCATTGTCATGTCAGATGACACAGGGAAGCCATTGAAATTCGTAAACATAAACACAATTTCAACAGGAAAGAAGAGCGTTTAAAAATAAATGGGGCATGGTTTCCTGTCCTGAAAACCACGAAAGGCTCTACATCTGACAATAGCACTACAGATAAGATTAGAATTTCAGCAGCCAATCCGCATGCAAAAGAACCTCCTCAGGAAAGCTCCTCCATTAGCATGTTCACAGCCTGGGGACCTCCTACAAGATAATGACTCAGCCCTACCCCACCTTCCTGATTAGATATAAATTACCTGCCTACCATTTTTCTTCTCACCTTGACACAGAGAGTACTCCATCTTTCTGTGTTATACCTCTGAAGATGCCAGTCACAGCTGCTGGCGAAATGTCAGGTCCTACAATGCCAAGACTACGGCCATACAACCCGGAAAATCTACAACAGCTAATTCATGTTTTGTACAGTACTTGGATTGGTCCTTTATAGTGAGCTATTTGTGGTTGTATTGTACCTTAGAGACCAGCAAGATTTGGGGGGTGTAGGTTTTCGAAACTCCAAGCTCCGTCAGATAGGGACCTCCATTCCCCCTTTCGTCTGACAAAGGGATCTCTGACTCACAAAAGCTCCCATTCTTCTCCTCTCCTCCATTTTGTCCTCACAACGACCCTGTGAGGTAGGCGAGGCTGAGAGAGTGTGACTGGTCCAAGGTCACCCAGCGAGCCTCCATGGCAGAAGTTAGAATTCGAACCTGGGTCTCCTAGGTTGACACTCTTCACCACTACGTGAAGCTACTGGACTTCAATCTAGGTGTTCTACTGCAAACCAGCACAGCTGCCCACTGAAACTATCCAAGTACTGTGGCTCTTTGGAATCTTAGAGCTCAGATAGGACACGGCACCAGTGTTCCCTCTAAGCTGAGTTAGTGTGAGCTAGCTCACAGTTTCTTAGCCTCCGGCTCACACATTTTCGTCTCAGCTCAGGAAGGAGGGCTCCAGAGCAAACTCATTGATGCCGTAGCCAAATTGCTCGCTCACAGCTTTAATGCCAGCAGCTCACAAAGTAGAATTTTTGCTCACAAGACTCCACAGCTTAGAAGGGAGCCATTGCACGGCACACGTCTCATTCCTGCCATAGGAGACGATTTGCAAGCTCATACAGACTGAATGTGCCTACTCAAAACAACCTCCACTGCTCCGCTATTAGGGGGGAAAGTGTGTTATTAAAGGACGTGTCTTTTCTCCTTCAAAATAACAGCAGCAAAGCAGGGATCTTGCACGGCACACGTCTCATTCCTGCCATAGGAGCCGATTTGCAAGCTCATACAGATTCAATGTGCCTACTCAAAACAACCTCCGCTGCTCCGCTATTAGGGGGGAACGTGTGTTATTAAAGGACGTGTCTTTTCTCCTTCAAAATAACAGCAGCAAAGCAGGGATCCCGGTTTCAAATAATAAAACCAAGTGGAGGTTGAGGGGTTAAGCCGCTTCTCCTCTCCTTGCAGAGCCCCAAGGCAAATTGAGGCTGCTAGAGTCCACGCACTGGCTCTGCAGAGCATCCATAATTAAAAGCAGTGAAATGGAGCCATTGTACCAGCTGCACAAATAAAAGAACACAGGAGAACTGAGGGGTGACTCAAAATGCTGAAAAAGCAGATCACATTATCCTTCTTGTACTGTACCACTTTAAATTGTAGAAGCTGCTTTGGTGGGCATGCAAGAAAGGGCCTTTTTGGTGGCAGCCCCGTGATTATGGAATAACCTCTCCAGGAAGGTGCGCTCGGCCCCCCTCACTGTCGATCTCCAGGAAGCATCTAAAGATAGTTTTATTTAGGACTGCATTTGATTAAAGCAGTCCTAAATTGTGATTTTAAATTTTGGTCTTATGTATTTCTACATACTCTCTTTTCAGTTCTTGGTTCTCGTGGCCCTTTCTTACACACCCAGGGAAATGCTGGGGTCAGGAAGCCATTTTTCTCCAGGCCAGCTGTGGAGGAGCTATTTGTGAATTTCCTGCATTGCGCAGGGGGTTGGACTAGATGACCCTGGAGGCCCCTTCCAACTCTATGATTCTATGTATTTTAATTTATA
>NW_015170356.1:186831-195743 GCF_001447785.1 Gekko japonicus | reverse complement strand
TTCTTCTTCTTTTACCTCACAGGGTGTCTGTTGTGGGGAGGGGAAAGGGAAGGAGTTTGTAAGCCACTCTGAGACTCCCTTGGGTAGTGAAGGGCCATGGGGTATAAATCCAATCTCTTCTTCTTCTTCTTTTACCTCACAGGGTGGCTGTTGTGGGGAGGGGAAGGGAGAGGAGTTTGTAAGCCACTCTGAGACTCCCTTGGGGAGTGAAGGGTGAGGTATACATCCAATCTCCTCCTCCTCCTCCTCCTCCTCCTCTATGTTTTCAATTAAATAAAATGAATAAATACATCTACGGGAGCTTTCCAATGTAAGACGCTGCTGCAGAAATTGGCATCCCTGTGTCAGACTCTGCTTCCCTTAATAAGTCGAATCACTCAGCCCTAACCCCACATTTCTTTGACAGCAATAGGCAGTAAGGTGGAGCTGTGTCAGAAGAATGCATAGCACGATCCTACATGTTATGGGAGACAGGATGGGAACTCAGGCATGCCATTTTCTGCAACAGTCATAAGAACATAAGAGACGCCAATGTTGGATCAGGCCAACGGCCCATCCAGTCCAACACTCTGTATCACACAGTGGCCAGAAATACCAGGTGCCACCAGGAGGTCCACCAGTGGGGCCAGGACATTAGAAGCCCTCCCACTGTTGACCCCCCCCCCAAGCACCAAGAAGACAGAGCATCCCTTGCCCCAGAGCCCCTATCTATACCTTGTGGCTAATAGCCACTGATGGACCTCTGCTCCAGATGCTTATCTAATTCCCTCTTGAAGCCGTCCATGCTTGTAGCCGCCACCACTTCCTGTGGCAGTGAATTCCAAGTGTTAATCACTCTTTAACAGTCCCGAGTCAAGTCAACGTGAAGCCCCACGCTCTGTCAGCCTGGCTGTTTCCGCTGGAGCACCCGAGGAGTCATTGACACCTAGAAAGCAGACCAGGAGGGGATTAACTCCCCAGTCACTTCACCTGAGATGTACACGTCGTTCTTCAGAGCGCAGGCGGCAAACTCCGATTTGATGCACCCCGGCATGCTGGCGAGCGGCTTCCACTGCCCACTCGCAGGATGGAACATGTCCACGAAGGGGAGTTTCAGAAGACCCTTTCTATCACAGCCTCCGATCACCACTATCATCTCGGCTAGTTCCGTGAACCTGGCAAGAGGGGGGGAAACGGGCGAGACTGTAGTATGTTCATGCGATGAACACGTGAAGCTGCCTTATACTGAATCGGATCCTTGGTCCATCAAGGCCAGTATTGTTGACTCAGATTGGCAGTGGCTCTCCGGGGTCTCAGGCAGTTTTCTTTCCCATCCCCTACTGCCTGGTTCTTTCAACTGGAGATGTCAGAGATTGAACCCTGGACCTTCTACATGCCAAACAGATGTTCTACCACTGAGCCACAGCCCCTGTCTATGCCTCTCCGGGGTCTCAGGCGGAGGTCTTTCACACCACGTCCTGCCTGGTCCTTTCAACTGGAGATACCAAGGATTGAACCTGGGACCTTCTGCATGCCAAACAGATACTCTGCCACTGAGCCACAGGACTCTTCTCATGGCTCTCCAAGGGTTTCAGAATAAGGTCTTTCACACCACCTACTGCCTGGTCCTTTCAACTGGAGATACCAAGGATTGAACCTGGGACCTTCTGCATGCCAAACAGATGTTCTACCACTGAGCCACACACCCTTTCTATGCCTCTCCGGGGTCTCAGGTGGAGGTCTTTCACACCACGTCCTGCCTGGTCCTTTCAACTGGAGATACCAGGGATTGACCTGGGACCTTCTGCATGCCAAGCAGATACTCCGCCACCGAGCCATTGTGGTCTTTCCCATCACCTCCTGCCTGGTCCTTTTAACTGGAGATGCCAGGGATTGAACGTGGGGCCTTCTGCATGCCCAGCAGGTGCTCTGCCACTGAGCCACATCCCCTCGCCATACATTGCTCACAACCTGTTCTCAGCTGACCAATAAGGTGTCTCTGGGATCCTAAAGTAATACTCATTAGGTAAGAAATAGTAAATGCAGGGCTATTTTTGGGCAGGAACGCACAGGAACGGAGTTCCGGCTGGCTCCCGAGTTGGCCACGCCCAGCAGGAACTCATTAGCATAATAGGCCACACCCAAGAGCAGACACTCATTAGGATTGGCTACATTAGGGGTGTGTGGCCTACCATGCAAAGGAGTTCCTGCTACAAAAAAGCCCTGGGTTTTGACAACAAACAAGGTAAACAGAATAAGAAGCAAAAGGTGGGTGTGGCTGGATGAGCACACTTCTGGGAACATGGGAATGCGGCCTAATAGGCTAATGAGCTGTGCTGTCAGGGGTGTGGCCTAATAGGCTAACGAGTTTCTGCTGTTGGGTGTGGCCAATTATGCTAATGAGTTCCTGCTGGGCTTTTTCTACAAAAAAAGCCCTGAGTAAATGAAAAGGAACAGGATTATTAAATAAAAGGTTTTACTTAATGTATTATTTACTGTACAGATTGCTCTAGGATACAGAGAGAGAGAGAGAGAGAGAGAGAGTGTACAAAAAGACAGAGAGAGAGAGAGCGAGAGAGAGAGAGAGAGAGAGAGAACGAACAGAATCAGAAGGACTCCCCAGACAAGGAACGTGGTGAAATTCACTATCAAATAAGTAGAAATAAGATACACATTATCTAGGAATAAGCCCCTCTGAATGCAGTGAGACTGTCTCTCAAAAAAAATACTAAACAGAAAAAAATAGTTATTTCTGCTCACCCCAAAACAAAACAAAAAAAAACAGCCCCCCCAAAAAACAGAACAAAGACAACCCCCCCAAAATAGAACAAAAAACAACCCCCCAAAGAAACAAAACAAAACAACAACCCCTTCCCCAAGCTCCCAAGCTAAAGCGTCTTAATGTCGAAGGGAAACTGGGGAGATGTGAAAAGTTGGTTGTGTCCTCCATGGAGAGAAGGGGCATTAACCAAATCCCCCCCCCAAGTTTTCCTGAGACTGTCCCTGCAGTCCCCGTTTCCTTTCCCCTGCCAGAGGAGACTTTAAATTTCTTAAACTGCCACTAGAATATCATCATAGCAATATAATGTTATTTCAAAAAGTGTACCGGGTTCTCAGATTTAATTTTTAAGGTAAGTAAATCTCTAAATCCCATTTTATTGGGGAGACATAAGGGGAAAGGAAATGGAATGGAACAGAGATTTTAAAAAGAAGAGGAGGAGGAGAACGAGGTTGGATTTATACCCCACCCTTCACTGCCCGAAGGAGTCTCAGAGCGGCTTACAAACTCCTTTCCCTTTCCCTCCCCACAACAGACACCCTGTGAGGTAAAAGAAGAAGAGGAGTTTGGATTTATACCCCGCCCTTCACTCCCCAAAGGTGTCTCAGAGCGGCTTACAAACTCCTTTCTCTCCCCCTCCCCACAACAGACACCCTGTGAGGTAAAAGAAGGAGAAGAAGAGTTTGGATTTATACCCCGCCCTTCACTCCCCAAAGGAGTCTCAGAGCGGCTTACAATCTCCTTTCCCTTCCCCTCCCCACAACAGACACCCTGTGAGGTAAAAGAAGGAGAGGACATTGGATTTATACCCCACCCTTCACTGCCCGAAGGAGTCTCAGAGCGGCTTACAAACTCCTTTCCCTTCCCCTCCCCACAACAGACACCCTGTGAGGTAGGTGGGGCTGAGTGAGCTCTTTCGAGGACTGCCCTTGAGAGAACAGCTCTGAGAGAACTTGTGACTGACCCAAGGTCACACCAGCAGCTGCATGTGGAGGAGTGGGGAATCAAACCCGGTTCTCCCTGATAAGAGTCCGCACTCCTAACCACTGCACCAAACTGGCAACCCTGATTGGGAAGCACTTAGAAGTGACAAAAGTCTCTCTCTCTCTCATCTCTTTCAAGCATCCTGTCCCAGGAAAATGTCAGATAAAAGATTCCCCCTGTTCCCCTGTCTAAGTCCACTGAAGAAGAGAAAGAGAAGAGAGAGAAGAGATTGGGTTTATACCCCGCCGTTCACTCGGAGTCTCAGAGCGGCTTACAGTCTCCTTTCCCTCCCCCTCCCCACCACAGACACCCTGTGAGGCAGGTGGGGCTGGGAGAGCTCCCTCGAGGACTGCCCTTGAGAGAACAGCTCTGAGAGAACTTGTGACTGACCCAAGGTCACACCAGCAGCCGCAAGTGGAGGCGTGGGGGAATCAAACCCGGTTCTCCCACATGAGAGTCCGCGCTCCTAACCGCTACACCACAATGGCCCTCAAAGAAAGGTGAGAATTCATTCAGAGGAACTGATCCACATGGACCCCTGGATTCCCACCCTCACCGCTTCCTCTCTCGTCAACCCTGAGCACGGGGGCTTATTTTTTATGCTGGCTGGAGTGGGAAAACTGCCTGGAAAACTAGCACGAGTTGACTGCCAGATTATTGTGGACGGGCTTGGCCTAAAGCACTTAATCTAGTGGGAACCAGAGCCTAAGGACTGCTCACGTTCCTCCACATGAGTTCATTGTTAGGAGACAGGCTCCGAAGATCTATGTGAGCTTGGAGAAGGTGAGGGGGGAGGAAGGTGTGTGTGCATAGGAAGACACACCAGTTGTAGGATCCTTGGTGCTTGGGGGGCCACGGAGGGAGGGCTTCTGGAGTTCTGGCCCCACTGGTGGACCTCCCGAAGGCACCTGGGTTTTGGCCACTGTGTGACACAGAGTGTTGGACTGGATGGGCCATTGGCCTGACCCAACAGGGCTTCTCTCTTATATTCTTATGTCTGGGACAGCGATGCTCTGACTTCTTGGTGCTAGGGGGGCCACGGTGGGAGGGCTTCTGGAGTTCTGGCCCTGCTGGTGGACCTCCTGAAGGCACCTGGGTTTTGGCCAGTGTGTGACACGGAGCGTTAGACTGGATGGGCCATTGGCCTGATCCATCATGGCTTCTTTTTATGTTCTTATGTCTGGGGGCAGTGATGCTCTGACTTCTTGGTGCTAGGGGGGCCACGGAGGGAGGGCTTCTGGAGTTCTGGCCCTGCTGGTGGACCTCCTGAAGGCACCTGGGTTTTGGCCACTGTGTGACACAGAGTGTTGGACTGGATGGGCCATTGGCCTGATCCAACAGGGCTTCTCTCTTATGTTCCTATGTGGGGCTGTGGGATCCTTGGTGCTTGGGGGGCCACGGAGGGAGGGCTTCTGGAGTTCTGGCCCTGCTGGTGGACCTCCTGATGGCCCCTGGGTTTTGGCCACTGTGTGACACAGAGTGTTGGCCTGGATGGGCCATTGGCCATATCCAGAACCTAAAAAAGGTTAGTCAAATGCAAAAGAGGGCCAACAATAAAAGCTTAATATATGAAATATATAAAAAGATACATGTATTTACTGAAGAAAGATTTTAAAAATTATATATAAGGGCCCAATTACACCACATGTACAAATAACAGACTTCACGTTCCTGGGATCCCAGATCACCGCAGACTGTGATGGCAGCCACGAAATTAAAAGACGCCTGCTCCTTGGGAGGAAAGCGATGGCGAACCTAAACAGCATGATAAAAAGTAGAGACATCACCCTGCCAACAAAAGTCCGCATGGTCAAAGCAATGGTATTCCCAGTAGTCATATACGGCTGCAAGAGTTGGACTATAAGGAAGGCCGAGCGCCAAAGAATAGATTCTTTTGAACTATGGTGCTGGAGAAGACTCTTGAGAGTCCCTTGGACTGCAAGGAGATCACATCAGTCAATCCTAACAGAAATCAACCCTGACTGTTCCCTGGAAGGCCAGATAATGAAACTGAAGCTCAAATACTTTGGCCACCCAATGAGAAGGGAGCACTCCCTGGAGAAGACCCTGATGCTGGGAAAGATTGAAGGTCAAAGAAGACGGGGACGGCAAAGGATGAGATGGTTAGACAGTGTCATAGATGCAACGAACATGAAAGTGAGCCAACTTCAGACGACGGCGGAAGACAGGAGGGCCTGGCGTGATCTGGTCCATGGGGTCGCGAAGAGTCGGACTCGACTGTGCGACTGAACAACAACAACAAATAACAAATTATAACACAGAAGGGCTGATAGATTTGACCTGATGCGTTTTGGCCTGGAAAGGTCTTCTTCAGAGGTCAAATATGATGAAGATGGGTCATTGGCCTGATCCAACAGGGCTTCTCTCTTATGTTCTTATGTACCCTGGCTCTTTTCTGTTTGTGAGCAAAGCAGGCTGAGAGAAGCAGCATTATGTAAAGCACCGATTAGGGTTGCCAACCTCCAGGTGGAGCCTGGAGACCTCCCAGAATTACAACTGATCTGCAGGCCACAGAGATCAGTTCCTCTGGAGAAAACAGCTGCTTTGGAGGGTGGACAGAATGGCCATATAGCCTGCCGAGGTCCCTCCTGCCCCAGACCCCACTCTCCTCCGGCTCCACCCACCCTCAAATCTCCGAGAATTTCCCAGTCTGAAGCTGGCAACCCTACATCCCCGGTCTGAGAATTGCAGGAGCATGACACCGTGTGTTAGCAGTGCGATGTGACTGTGAAGAAAGCTAATGCTATCTTAGGGTGCATTAACAGAAGCCTTGTGTCCAGATCACGGAAGGGGGTCGTTCCGCTCTATTCTGCTATGGTCAGGCCACACCTGGAGTCCCGTGTCCTGTTTTGGACACCACATTTTAGGAAGCATGTCGACAAGCTCGAGCATGTCCAGAAGAGGGCAACCAGGGTGGTGAGAGGGTTGGAATCCAAGTCTTACGAGGAAAGGCTGAAAGAGTTGGGTCTGTTCAGCCTGGGAAAGAGAAGGCTTAGAGGGGACATGATTCCCCTCTTCAAGTATCTGAAGGGCTGTCATGTAGAAGAAGGAGCAGATCTATTCTCTCTTGCTCTGGATTGCAAGACTAGAACTAATGGGTGGAAATGACAAGGGAGTCGTTACCGGCTAAATATCAGGAGGAACTTCCTAACCGTAAGAGTGGTTGAGCAATGGAACAGTCTGGCTCGGGAGGTGGTGGAGGCTCCTTTGCTGGACGTTTTCAAGCGGAGGCTGGACGACCATCTTTCGGGTATGTTGTAGGCAATGTTCCCTCTAAGCTGTGGAGTCTTTTGAGCAACAATTCTACTTTGTGAGCTCCTGGCATTAAAGCTGTGAGCAAGTCATTTGCCTACTGCACAAATTAGTTTGCTCTGGAGCCCTCCTTCCTGAGCTAAGACAAAAATATGTGAGCCGGAGGCTAAAAAAACTGTGAGCTAGCTCACACTAACTCAGTTTAGAGGGAACACTGGTTGTAGGTCTGTAGGGCTCTCTTTCAGCTATGCTCCTGCAGAGTGCAGGGGGTTGGACTAGATGACCTGCAAGATCCCTTCCAACTCTAAGATTCTGTGATTCTATGTCTAATGAACAGCAGTGTATAGGTTACAACAATGAGAATAATAATACATGAAGCAGACTCGCATTGATGGATAAATATTCACACGTTTACCTTCTTGGTTGAGACCACGGAGAGCCGACCTCATTGCCTAGGAGGCAACCCTTCCGGGCTTCTTGCATCAAAGGAAGACACTCCCTGGACGCCCGGATGAGCTTGTCCGTCTCCACCTTCTCCACGAAGTAGCAGGGGTCCAAGAGAGGGAGACGGACACACTCCAGTAGATCCCTCAAGGCCCCTCGGCGTGTGGCCGCATCCCGGCGCACCCATCGCATGGCAGCCTCAAAGACCACTTCCTCTTTCGGAACAGCCAACCGCTCGTCTGCCAGGTACTCGGCGAGCTCCCCGGCCTCCAGGTCCAGGAATTCCTCACGGCGCGACACCTCCACAAAGCCGTCCAGCACCACTCTCTTGCTCTTCTCCGCCAGGGACGGGATGGAGAAGGTGTCGGCGAACCGCCTGAGGCCCAAGCAGTTGGAAGGGTGGAGGTGACCTTCCAAAAAGTCAACGCAGGCTTCCTGGAGTTTGGGGATCTGAAGCAGGTTGGACAGCTCCAAGATCCCTTCCACGTTGTCTTCTCGGACGACCACGTTCCTCCCGTACATGTAGTCCAAGACGAGGCCCATGGCGGGTGCAGGGATCTTCCGGAGGTCGACGACGTCTTGGCGGCCTTCTTTCGGGCCGCCGGCGAACATCGCCCGAAAATACGCGCTGTTGGCAGATAGAGTGGCGCGGTGGCACGGGAACTCCTGCCCGTCCATGGCTAGCACCACGTCAGTGAAGATGCCCTCCCGCCGATAGGAGTCCAGGGCCTGGAGGATCTGCTCAGCGTGGCAGAGCATCGCGGGGAGCTTTTCTCGGCTCAGGTCCAGAGAGGGGTTTCTACCGGCACCGTGATTCGTTGCATAGCCGGAGTCTTCTTTCGCTCGCCGGTGCATCCTGAGTCGGAACAGAAATACGTCAAAAGGGCCCTGCTGGGTCAGACCCAGAGATCCTCTAGTCCGACACTGAGAGCCAGTGTGGAAAAGAAGAAGAAGAGGAGGAGGAGGAGGGGGAGGGGGAGGGGGAGACAAAGAAGAAGAAGGAGAAGAAAAAGGAGGAGGATGAGAAGATTGGATTTATACCCTACCCTTCACTCGAAGTCTCAGAGCGGCTTACAAACTCCTCTCCCTTCCCCTCCCCACAACAGACACCCTCTGAGGTAGGTGGGGCTGAGAGACCTCTGAGAGAACTGTTGAAGAAGAAGAAGAGGAGGAGGAGGTGGTGGAGGAGGAGGAGGATGAGATTGGATTTATACCCCGCCCTTCACTTCGAGTCTCAGAGCAGCTTACAAGCTCCTTTCCCTTCCCCTCCCCACAACAGACACCCTGGGGGGGGGGCTGAGAGAACTCTGAGAGAACTGTTGAAGAAGAAAAAGAGGAGGAGGAGGAGGAGGAGGAGGAGGAGGAGATTGGATTTATACCTCGCCCTTCACTTGGAGTCTCAGAGCGGCTTACAAACTCCTTTCCCTTCTCCTCTCCACAACAGACACCCTGT
>NW_015170356.1:128507-186623 GCF_001447785.1 Gekko japonicus | reverse complement strand
GCTCTGAGAGAACTGTCCTTGAGAGAAAAGCTCTGAGAGAACTATGGCTTGCCCAGGGTCATCCAGCAGCCGCAAGTGGAGGAGTGGGGAATCAAACCCGGTTCTCTCAGATTAGAGTCTGCGCACTTAACCACTACAGCTCAAAACCATATTCAGATACCCCGGGGCAATGCCGTACTGACTACAAAGTCACCCCCGAACAGCCATAAATCTATGCAGAAGGTACCATAAAACCCGATGATCGAAGGAAGCGAAAGCGACATGCAACGCAGAGGGGAATTTCTGTCCCAAGGTGGGTTTCGTAAAACAACGGAGGGAAAAGCCAATGAAGAATCGCCCTAAGTTAGTTTCACAGCAGAGCAAAAATTGAACCCAGGCCCCCGATCTTTCTGGCCCAAAGAGAGCCAGTTTGGTGTAATGGTTAAGTGTGCGGACACTAATCTGAAAGAACTGGGTTTGATTCCCCACTCCTTCACTTGCACCTGCTGATGTGACCTTGGGTCAGTCGCAAGCTCTAGCACAGCTGTCCTTGAAAAAGAGCAGTTTGTGTCAGAGTTCTCTCAGCCCCACCCACCTCACAGGGTGTCTGTTGTGGGGAGGGGAAGGGAAAGGGGTTTGTAAGCCGCTCTGAGACTCCTTTGGGTAGTGAAGGGCGGGGTATAAATCCAATCTCCTCCTCCTCCTCCTCCTCCTCCTCCTCCTCCTCCTCTACTTACAGAGGACACTATTACACATCCTAAATAATGCTGTTTCAATCAACTTCAGGAACCGTCTGCAAGTGGACCCTGCCATCTCACACAGCAAAATCCGGTTGCAAAGTGCATTGAAAGCGGATTGATAGTGCATTATTTAGAGTGTGTGAAAGCACAGGTTTCTGTTATATTTGGGGAGGGCTTCCTCACCTGGACAGCTGCCGAGTGCACTTCCTCACTGGGCGATCCTTGGCATCCCAACCTTGGCAAAGGCACCGACAAAACCTCTCTGGCCAGTCGCAGAAATTGCTTCCTTCAGCTTGGGCCAGACAAAGACGAAAAGCAGCGTCCCTTCCTCACTGCACGGTAGAGACGAGCGAAATCAGCTTTTTTGTTCCCCTGGTTGTGACGTGCCCGGAGGATCCGCCGGGCAATTAAGACCGTGCAGAAGAGGCGTGCCCCCCCCCCAGCCTTGCCCGAGCCAAAGGGAGAGCGTGAAAAGAGAGAAAAAGGGAGAAGCGCCTGACGCAGCGCAAACTGTCCCCGGGGGACAGCTTAGAGGCAGCGGCCCATCTGGAAACCCGATTGGTATCCGGTGGGAGCAATTCGGTTGATGGAGAGATTTGCAAAAGAAATGAGTCTTAAATGAGGAAATTATGTGTGGATTCACCAGTGTATTGGAGGGAGGGGATTTCTAGCCCCCTCCCCTGTAAGGTCCGTACTATAAGGACCTAAGAAGAGCCCTGCTGGATCAGAACAATGGTCCATCTAGTCCAGCCTCCTGTCTCACACAGGGGCCAACCAGGTCCTCTGGAGAGCCAACAACAGGGCAGAGGGGCCGAGGCCTTCCCCTGATAGGAACCTCAGAAGAGTCCTGCTGGGTCAGACCAGTGAGGGTCCATCTAGTCCAGCATCCTCTCCCACACAGGGGCCAGTCAGTTCCTCTGGAGGGCCAACAACAGGGCAGAGAGGCCGAGGCCTTCCCCTGAGGAGACCCTCAGAAGAGCCCTGCTGGGTCACACCAGTGAGGGTCCATCTAGCCCAGGCTCCTGTCTCACACAGTGGCCAGCCAGTTCCTCTGGAGGGCCGACAACAGGGCAGAGAGGCCGAGGCCTTCCCCTGATAGGAACCTCAGAAGAGCCCTGCTGAATCTGACCAGGGGTCCGACTAGTCCAGCCTCCTGTCTCACACAGGGGCCAACCAGTTCCTCTGGAGGGCCAACAACAGAGCAGAGAGGCCGAGGCCTTCCCCTGAGAAGAACCACAGAAGAGCCCTGCTGGATCAGACCAGTGAGGGTCCCTCTAGTCCAGCCTCTTGTCTCACACAGGGGCCAGCCAGTTCCTCTGGAGGGCCAACAGCAGGGCATGGAGGCCGAAATCTCCTGACATTGCCTCCTGGCCCTGGGATTCAGCGGCTTAGTGGAGGTTCCCCTCAGTCACCATGGCTACTAGCCACTGATAGATCTATCCTCCATGAATCTATCTAATTCCCTTTTAAAGCTGTTCCTTCTTGTGGCCATCACGACATCCTCTGGCAGCGAATGCCACGTTGTGATCACGTGTGTGTAATGGAGTATTTCCTTTTGTCCGTCCTGAACCTCCTGCCCATCAGCTTCTTTGGATGCTCTCGAGTTCTAGTGTTTCCAGAGAGGGATAAAAGAATGTCTCTTTGTCAACACACTCCTCCCCGTGCATACTTTTATAAACCTCTATCATGTCCTCCCCCCCATTTGTCTCAGATGGAGGAGGAGGAGATTGGATTTATACCCCACCCTTCACTCGGAGTCTCAGAGTGGTTTACAATCACCTTCCCTTCCCCCTCCCCACAACAGACACCCTGTGAGGGAGGTGGGGCTGAGAGAGCTCTTTCCAGAAGTGTCCTTGAGGGGACAGCTCCGAGAGAACTTGTGACTGACCCAAGGTCACACCAGCAGCTCCATGTGGAGGAGAGGGGAATCAAACCCGATTCTCCCAGATGAGAGTCCGCCACACCACATTGGCTCTTCAGCCTTTCCTCATCGGGAAGTTGCTCCAACCCCCTCATCCTCTTGGTTGCCCTTCTGCCCCTCCCCCCCCCCCCTCTGCAGTGTCCCTTTTGAGATACGGTGGCCAGAACTGGAGACAGTACTCCAAATGAGGCCACGCCACAGATCTATACAGGGGTATTTATCCTCCAAACTGGGACGTCACCAGCTCTCCTAGGGAGATGAGCGTACCAGATTTTCAGGTGAGGTTTCCAGTGGAAAGGATCTGGCTTCCCCATGAATATGCCACCTTTGCACCCCCCCTAATTGACCCAAGGCAGTTCCACGAAAGAGGGCACAGACAGTGAGAACATAGCACGAAAATGAGCCTAGGAGACCTACAGGTCTAAAGGGCCACCCCACGAAACTGACAGCATTCCCCTGATCCAGGAAGTTAGTAACTTCCTCCAAAAAAGAGATAAGGTTAGTCAGACATGACTTGTCCTTGAGAGACCCATGCTGCCTCTTAGTAATCATAGACGTCCCTTCTAAATCACGGCCTTCTGAATGTGCTGCCCTGCAAATGATTGGCGGCTGCTTCTCCACGCGTATCCTCTGCTGCGGCTCCTGCGCTGGGGAAAGGACTGCCTGAGGAGGCCAGGAAGGGTGCCACACTTTGGTGTGGTGGTTAAGTGTGTGGACTCTAATCTGGGAGAACCGGGTTTGATTCCCCCACTCCTCCACTTGCAGCTGCTGGATGACCTTGGGCAAGCCGTAGTTCTGTCAGAGCTGTCCTTGAAAAAGAGCCGTTTCTGTCAGAGCTCTCTCAGCCCCGCCTACCTCACAGGGTGTCTGTTTTTTTTTTTTGGTAAACAAAGTTTTATTATTTTTCAGTTGTAGGTAATCAATATTTAGCCAATAGTTCTTTAAAAACAAAAATACATAAGAAAATTGTTCCCCCTACAGTCTATACTCCTTCCCCCCTCCTGTGGCTTCCCGCAATGCTTTCACCCCTTTCCCCACCTTTTTATATATTTCCATAATTAACGATATCATATTTCTTATCTCTTTAAAAGATAACATCTTTTAGCTTAATATTGTTCTAAACACAGTAAACTTTTTTTCACATCCCAGTTCTTTTCCAGATAGTTCTTAAAGTCCTTCCATTCTTCAAAAAATTCTTCATCTTCTTTGATGTTCAATTTCTTCGTAATTTTGTCCATTTCTGCCATGAACAGAACTTTTTGTATCCAGTCCTCAATCTCTGGTACTTTCTCAAGTTTCCAATATTGTGCATAAAGCATTCTTGCTGTCGTTATTAAGTACCAGAATAAGGGTTTTTTTTCCACATTGACTTCTTCCATTTTTAGTCCCAAAAGCAGAATTTCCGGCGCTTTTTTGAAAGAGCATTGTAGTATTTTCTGCATTTCGCTGTGGATTTTTATCCAAAAATCCACAGCTTTTTCACAAGTCCACCACAGGGTGTCTGTTGTGGGGAGGGGAAGGGAAAGGAGTTTGTGAGCCGCTCTGAGACTCCTTTGGGTAGTGAAGGGCAGGGTAGAAATCCAATCTCTTCTCCTTCTTCTTTTACCTCACAGGGTGTCTGTGGTGGGGAGGGGAAAAGGAAGGATTTTGTAAGCCGCTCTGAGACTCCTTCGGGTAGTGAAGGGCAGGGTATAAATCCAATCTCTTCTTCTTGTGTCGGGACACCATTTTTAGAGAGGGCCGTAGTTGAGGGCACTGTGTGTTGTGCCCATAATCTTGTTCTTGCTGTGTTGTGTTCTAATTTTTGTAATTAGGGTTGCCAAGGTAGGGATGCCGGCCTCCAGGTGGGGCCCGGGGACGGCCCAGAATGATAGCTCAGCTCAAGACTACAGAGATCCGTTCCCCTGGAGAAGATGGCTGCTTTGGAGGGTGGACTCTGTGGCATTGCACCGGAGGTCCCTGCCCTCCCCAAGCTCCACCCCCAAACCTCCAGGAATTTCCCAGCCTGGATCTGGCAACCCGACCTGGCGGCCGGATATCTCCTGGGTTTTTGCATGATCTCCACGTTCTGATCCCATGGAAAACTTGAGAGAGCCAGTTTGGTGTCATGGTTAAGTGCGGGGACTCTAATCTGGGAGAACCGGGTTCAATTCCCCCACTCCTCCACATGCAGCTGCTGGTGTGACCTTGGGTCAGTCACAAGTTCCCGCAGTTCTCTCAGCCCCACCCACCTCACAGGGTGTCTGTTGTGGGGAGGGAAAGGAGTTTGCAAGCCACTCTGAGACTCCAAGTGAAGGGCAGGGTATAAAGCCAATCTCTTCTTCTCCTTCTTCTTTACAACTGATCTCCAGGCAACAGAGATCAGTTCACTTGGAGAAAATGGCAATTTTGGAAGGTGGACTCTGCGGCATGATACCCCACTGAAGTCCCTCCCCTCCTCAAACCCCGCCCCCCCCAATCTCCAGGTATTTCCCAACGCAGAGCTTCCAACCTTACTTGTAATCTAGTTTTTCCACGGCTTTTATGTCATGCCTCATACTGTTATTATGCACTGTTTTCTTATTGTATGGTTTATACGTATATGTATGCATTAATTCTGGGATCCACCTTGAACCTCAGCGAGAAAGGCAGCCGATCAGTCAGTCAGTCAATCATGGTCGGATGTTCAACTTGGACCAGGAAAAACTGGGTTCAAATCCTTGCACTGTGGTAAATCTCAGTAGGTGACCTTGGGAGAGTCAGTTTGGTGTCGTGGTTAGCAGCGTGGACTCTAAAGCTGGGAGAACTGGGTTTGATTCCCCATGCCTCCACTTGCAGCTGCTGGTGTAACCTTGGGTCAGTCACAAGTTCTCTTGCGGTTCCCTCAAGGACAGTTCTGGAAAGAGCTCTCTCAGCCCCGCCTACCTCACAGGGTGTCTGTTGTGGGGAGGGGAAGGGAAAGGAGATTGTAAGCCGCTCTGAGACTCCTTCGGGTAGTGAAGGGCGGGGTATAAATCCAGTATCATCGTCTTCATCATCATCTGGCAGCCACACTTTCTTAGCCTGTCCTACCTCACAGGGTTATTGTGGCAATAAAGCAGAGGGGAGCTATGTATTTTGAAAAGAGCTTGTTGAAGGAAGGAGAACAGGAGATTGGATTTCTACCCCGCCCTTCACTACCGGCCAATTCCTTCAATACCAGCCGATTCCTAACAGGTAACGTCAACCGAATCCCATTGAACTTACCTGCTTTTGCCTCAGCCGGGATAAAAAGGAATACCAATTCCCGCAATCACATTTGAGCATCCCCCTCTTTTGGGCTGGGATCAAGAGTGCAGCTTTTGTTATCCGCACAAGGACCGCCCAGCTGCCGCCAGACACCACTGGATACTGTACGAGAGCAGTCGTCCACCTCTCAGACGTTCTTGTCCACATAGGAAAATCCCATTTTGTAAACCACCACTTCAGTCCGAGTGTGTAATACCCAACAGTGTGTCAACACAAGTGATGCTGTGACTATTAAAGATGAACCCATATGTCCCCCAGAGAGCACTGCGGTCAGGGTTGCAAAATCGCCAGACTCTCCCTGGTCCAAAAGACGTCAGATTGGCCATCACTAGAGTTAGGGCCTTTTCAGTGTCGGCTCCACTCTGGTGGAATGAGCTCCCGGGAGATGTCAGGGCCCTGCGGGACCTTTTACAGTTCCGCGGGGCCTGCAAAATGGAGCTCTTCCACCAGGCTTTCAACTAGGAGCTCCCACTGTCAAATGAGTCATCAGAAACTGAACATGCAATGGCCCTTACGTTACAACGCTGGAAACTGCCTTCGGACTACTTTATAGGTTACAACGCTGGATATTGCCTTCCTTCATCGGACCACTTCATAGGAACCGCCATCTGTATGTACTAAAGGTAAAAGGTAAAGGTCTCCCTTGCTCGAAAGCCAGTCGAGTCCGACTCTAGGGTTGCAGTACTCATCTCCATTTCAAAGCCGAAGAGCCAGCGCTGTCCGAAGACGTTTCCGTGGTCATGTGGCCGGCATGACTAAACACCAGGGTGCACAGAACGCTGTTACCTTCCCACCGAAGTGGTACCTATTTATCTACTTGCAATTTCTTGCTTTCGAACTGCTAGGTTGGCAGGAGCTGGAACTAGAGACGGGAGCTCACTCCGTCACGTGGCACCTGGGTCTCGAACTGCTGAACTACCGACCTTCCACAGCCTGCAGTTCAGCGTCTTAACCACTTGAGCCACCGCACTGTATGTACTAGCACTATGTAATCTGTTGTTTATGTGAATTTTATTGCATTTTATTGGTTTGTTGCATTTTAACTGTTGTACGCCGCCTTGAGCCAGTTTGCCTGGCAAGGCGGGGTATAAATTGAAAGTAATAAATAGTAAATAACCACACGTGTGAAAGAAGATTAGGCTTTCATACCCCCCTTTTCTCTACTTTAAGAAGTCCCAAAGCAGCTCAGAATCACATTTCCTTCCTCTCCCCGCAACAGGCACCTTGTGAGTTAGGCGGGGCGGAGAGAGCTCTGAGAGAACGGTGACTGGCCCGAGGTCATCCAGCAGGGTTCGTGCAGAGGAGTGCGGAATCAAACCCAGTTCTCCGGATTAGAGTCCGCTGCTCTTAACCACTACACCACGCCGAAAGACCCACGCGTGGACAAATGCAGGCAGTGAGCTTTGAGAACACTCAAAATCGTCTTCAGTGGAGACCATTCACAAGTCACTGATGCAAGATGCAGTGACGGGGTCTTTCCGTGATACCCCTTTGCGTGCGAATCAAACCCTTCGAGTACCTGGAGAAGTTTAGGACACAGCAGTTGCCTCTGAACAGGGAGCATAAAGCAGCAGATGTTATTCTCGGTAGAAGCTTTGCCAGGGCCACCACAGGAAGTTGCCGTCCCTCACTTCCTGCCACCACAGGAAGTTGCCGCCCCTCACTTCCTGTCATCTCACCCTCACTCCGTTTCTCCATTTTGAAAATAGCAATGACACGAAGAACTGTTTGGGTTGGCATCAGGCCCGTAGCTACCGCAGGGCCCACGGGGCCCGCCCCCCTCCTGGCGGTTTTTACGGGCCCCTCTTTAAGACACCCCCCAGCAGTCCACCTTCCCCCCCACACCTCTGCCCAGCTGCGAGGCTGACTGTCCCGTTTTGTGGCATCACGGGCTGCTGCTGGAGGCTGGCCAAAGGCAATGGGCATGCAGCGCTCCTCTTGGGTGCCCCCAGCTCTGCAGCTGCAGCACAGAGAACCGGTGGTGGGGGGAGAGCTTCTACGTAGCTCCGAGAAGGGAGCTTGGCCCCTCCCCGACACTCCAAAAGGGGACCGTGGTGCACGCAGCCAGGCGAAAGCCAGGCGAAACCCAGGCAAGGCTTGTCTCCGGACTCCTGGGACGCAGACGTGTGCTGGGAGTCGCCGGGGGTTACACACAGTCTCAGGCACCCGGGGGGGGGGGTTTTTTCCGGGGGGGGGGGACCCGATTTGGACCGAGAGCGTGGGGCACCAGCAAAGAGGAGGGTTTCAGCTTGTCCAGCTGGAGCCATTTGAGGGCCTGGGGATGCCCCGGAGCCGTGACACAGAGACCAGCGTGGGCAAAGCCACCTCTGGACATCTCTTGCCTGGGAAGCTCCACCAGGGGGTCGCCCTAAGGCAACTGTGACTGGATGGCACTTTCCGCCACCAAAGGACCCCGCCTGCGTGTCCTTCTCGCCTGGAGGCCCTCGGTTGCAGCCGGGGCTGCCTTGGGAATTCCACCAACTGAATCAAAGTTAATTTAATTAACTCTAATTTAATTGAACATAAGAGACGCCAATGTTGGATCAGGCCAAAGGCCCATCCAGTCCAACACTGTGTCACACAGTGGCCAAAAATACCAGGTGCCATCAGGAGGTCCAGCAGTGGGGCCAGGACATTAGAAGCCCTCCCACTGTTGACCCCCCCCCAAGCACCAAGAAGACAGAGCATCACTTGCCCCAGAGTCCCTATCTATACCTTGTGGCTAATAGCCACTGATGGACCTCTGCTCCATATGCTTATCTAATTCCTTTTTGAAGCCGTCCATGCTTATAGCCGCCACCACTTCCTGTGGCAGTGAATTCCATGTGTTAATCACTCTTTGATTAACACAATCTGTGCGAGACAAGATTGGCTGGTGCCCCCCCAGCCCCCTCAGCTACGGGGCTGGTTGGCGTCTATCCTTAGAGTTAGGGGGGGGCCCTCCCCACTTTCTGGAAGTTTCTGTGATGTGGACAGGCTTACGGGTACACCCTAGCAACCAATTTCCCGTATCCAGATATATATATATATTTAGAAGAAGTCACGACACCTCACAAGAGCTTCACAACATACATATTTAAATAAGGTCAGCTAACAATTGCCGCACCAAGGAGGGGAGCGGAGAACACAAGAGGGTTCTTTCACCCACTGGCATGTCCCTGTGTCCCGAACGGTCGTTGGCTGGCCCAGCCAGAAGGCGGCATTTCCGATCGCCGGCTTCCTCCTTGCGGATATGTACACTCCCCCGCCCCAAAGACGCAAGGAAAAGGACCAGAAAAAAGGGGATCTATTTACAAAAAACAAAACCCAGCCCAGCTTCGGTTTCCAGAGAGGCACCAGGCCACTCTCAGGAAGTCCGCTACGGTAACGGTTTCGGTAGGGGAGGAGTCCGATCCACGCCTGCTGTTGCACCAAGGAAGAGTGTGGCGTTCCTGAGCCCGCCGCTTCCTGCCCTTCAGTCGAGACGTAGCTTCACATCTCTGTGGTCCATGGGCGTGACAACTTCATTGGCATAGCCGTTCTCCGAGCACAGCGACAGCTCGTCCGTCGTCTCCACTCCGTTGTTGATTTCTGAAAGGGAAGGAAAGAGAGAGAGGCCGATGTAGTGCAGCCAGCAAGGAGAGAAACGCCGACCATGAAATAAAAGGAAGAACGCGTCGTGCCTGTAAGAGTTTAAGATAACACTGACCCCTGTCGGCACATGGAGGATGTACACGAATCACCGCCCATAAGCAGGGATTGCACATCTTGCCCAGGGAATGTGCAGAATGACCTGGGTTTCACACATTGCTGATTCACTTTGCATAGTTTCCATGTGCAGATCGAGCAAGGGAAGGGCAAAAACCCTGTCCTATGCTGTTCATCTGCATGTGCTGTCCGCCTTGACCGCCAGCTAGCATTCATGGACATTCCCCATCCCAACGGCATTCACCTCTGTGGTGTCACTTGTTGGGGTGTGGGGTGCAGGGTTCACGCGATGCAAAGACGACAGGACACAAGTCTGCAGGAAGCTGTCTGAATGAATGAATGAATGAATGAATCGCCTCTCACTCTCCAGCTGTATTTATTGAAAATCTCTTCCTCCGTCCCCTCCTTTCTTTCATACATTACATCATCCTATTCATGAGACATGAACTAAGGAATGTGTGTGTGCAGGCAAGTTCTCTGTTATCAGTTCCTCCCCCTCTCTCTCATGGCCACACCGACTGCGTCAGTGAGCAGTAAACAGATTCCATCTTGGGCTCTCATTACGTATAAGTATTTCAGTTCCCAATTTCCAGGCAGGAGAATCCATCTGCACTGCTTTCCTACACACCTCGATGTGCACAAGCTTGAATATTAAAATCCCCGGCGCACCAGCGCAGCTGAATTCTGCTGACCCAAATGTGCCACGCCCAGATGCACCCCCAAGTGAAAGGAAAATAATACTGTCAATTACCAGCGCTCTTGGGGATCTCAAGAGCTCTTCCCCAGCCCGCTGGAAACAAGACAGAATTCCAGAAATCGGGGATTGGATAAGGAAATTACTGTTTATGGTTGAAATGGACAAAATGACAAGGAAACTTAAGAATCTGGAAGCAGAAGAATTCTATGCAGACTGGAAAGATTTCAAAGATTACTTAGAGAAATATTGGGATGTAAAAGACAATTTGGTTTGCTTTGACAGTTATTGAAAAGTGTGTGTTATTAGAAGAAAGTTAATTATAAGAAAACAATAGGTGAAAGAAATGTTACCGTAAAAGATAAGGGAAAATAGAAGAAAACTTAAGAAATGGGCTGGAGGTTGGAGCACTGTGGGAAGCCAAGGGGGGGGAGAAAAATAGAAGAAAGGATGTATAACAAACTATTAATATAATTTGTATTTGACTTAATAATATATCCTAATAAATTGTTTTTTTTGGGGGGGAAAAGCTCTTCCCCAGCCCGATACCCTTGAAGGTATCAATGACAAGCACTGAAGACTATTTAAAAAACCGAGCTACTTGAAAGACCTTTCGTTCCCTCATTACAGAAGACCATTTTGGGCTCGCTGGATTAAATTCTTTTCCTTCGGCCATACCGGAAGGCTGATTAGCAGGAACAGAATCTGATCTGATATGACAGAAAGACATTTCTCCTTCCTCTTAAGAGGTTATGTGGATTTATCACCTAAAAAAAAATGTCCAGTTTTTCCTTTCAGATGAATATCGGAAAATTATCTTTGCAGTCACTAAATATTTAGCTCCGGTGACTGCCTGTGAGAGGGCTGGATCTCATGCTGTTCATGGGCTATGAGTCAGAAGAATAGGAAGATAAAAAGAATAAAAAGAAAGACGAGACCCATTGCATGCTGGGTATGCATTCTGCCACTGAGCCCCACGACTTGTTTAGAATATTGTAAGCTGATGGAAGAAAGGAGGGGGGGAATCCAGTGAAGGACGGCCAACAGCAGATCCCTAAAAACACCCAACAAAATATATTTATTATGGACTTAATTTATGCCGTGCCTTTTCTCCCCAGCAGGGATTCAAAAGTGAATAGTCCAACTGTGGCGACAAAAGGACTAGTTAACAGAGAGAGGGATTAAAATGTGGAATTCGCTGCCAGAGGATGTAGTGATGGCCACAGGAATAAACAGCTTTAAAGGGGGATTAGAGACATTCATGGAGGATAAGTCGTATCAGCGGCTACTAGCCATGGAGACTGAGGGGAACCTCATATTCAGAAGCAGTCAACCTCTGAATCCCTGAGTCAGGAGGCAACATCAGGGGAAGGCCTCTGCCTCTCTGTCCGGTTTTGGCCCTCCAGAGGAACTGGCTGTCCCCTGTGTGAGACAGGAGGCTGGACTGGATGGACCCTCACTGGTCTGATCCAGCAGGGCTCTTCTGAGGTTCTTATCAGGGGGAGGCCTCGGCCTCTCTGCCCTGTTGTTGGCCCTGCAGAGGAACTGGTTGGCCACTGTGTGAGGCGGGATGCTGCACTAGATGGACCCTCACTGGTCTGATCCAGCAGGGCTATTCTGAGGTTCTTATCAGGTCTGATCCAGCAGGGCTATTCTGAAGTTCTTATCAGGGGAAGCCCTCGGCCTCTATGCCCTATTGCCTGAGGCAAGATGCTGGACTAGATGGACCATTGATCTAATCCAGCGGGGTTCGTCTTATGTCCTTACGCCCTCCAGAGGACCAGCTGAGCTCTGAGCAGGAGCAGGAGAGAGAGCTGTGAGAGAGGTGAGTGGGTTTCTTTTACTTGCTTTCAGCTGAGAGAATTCAGCTAAGGATATTTTGTGGGAAAACTGTGTTTAGCAGTGTGTGGAAGCACTTAGAGTTCTTGCAGAGTCCTGGCTGATTGAGTGTGGGAGAGGAACGGGCATTGTTTGACTGGGATTGCCTGTAATTGAGAGGAAGTGGAAGGGGCATTGTTTTGCCTGTGATTGAGTGCCTGGGTGAATTTGAATTTGAATAGCTGCTGCCTGACCTCTGCTGGGGGAGGCCTCTATTTAAGGAAGCACCTTGGCAGAGGCACGAGCCTCTGGCACGAGCCGAAGGGTGAGCTAAAGGGCTCTTTGCCTGTGGCTCTTAGCCTAGGGACTCTTAGACTAGGGGCGCTGTAAGAAGCCCAAAAAGAGCCAGAAAGACAAGGCCCTAGGCTCTTTGTCTTTCCCGTAAAATAATTTGACTTGATAACAAAACCCACATAAATACCAAGGGTTTAAAAGGGGGATTATATTTATTTATTTTAAAAGAATTATGAAGCCAGAATGCCAGCAGGGGGTTGGGGGCTATCCAGTGTTTTGCACGGAGTGTCACATGTATGACTATCTGCCCACTGGGCAGAAGTCTTGGGTGTGTCCTCGGTGCAAGGAGCTCCTGGTTCTCAGGGAACGTGTGTGCTCCCTTGAGGCCAAGGTGGCTGACCTGGAGAAGCAGAGACAGTCAGCTAGGCACACAGAAAAGACTCTCGGGGACTTGTTAGCTTCGTCCCACTCTGGATCTGGCAGCCCCGCTGCTGTCAGGGAGCATGAGGGTCTAGGGGAAACAGGGCACCATGCTGAGGATAAGGGGAATGTGCCCTCAGAAGGGACCTCTTCCCCAGCTGGTGAGCGGCTCTCCTTTTGCACCAAGGAACCATCCCTGAGCAGGGTGGGAGGGGGGCTCTTGGTAGTGGGTGATTCGATCCTTAGGCAGGTAGACAGCTGGGTGGCGAACCCGCGTACTGACCGTATGGTGACTTGCCTGCCTGGTGCGAAGGTAGCGGACATTACGCGTGTTTTAGATAGGCTGGTAGATAGTGCTGGGGAGGAGCCAGTGGTCGTGGTGCATGTCGGCACCAACGATGTGGGGAAATGCAGTCGTGAGGTCCTGGAGGAGAAATTTAGGCTGCTGGGCAGGAAACTTAGGTCCAGGACCTCCAAGGTAGCCTTCTCAGAAGTGTTACCTGTTCCACGCGCAGGGCCGGAGAGACAGGCAGAGATCAGGAGTCTCAATGCGTGGATGAGACGATGGTGTAGGGGGGAAGGGTTCAGGTTTGTTAGGCACTGGGATACTTTTTGGAACAAGAGGGAGCTGTACAGGCGAGACGGTCTCCACTTGTCCCGAGAAGGAACCAGGCTGCTGGCACTTAAAATCAAAAAGGTGGCAGAGCAGCTTTTAAACTGAATATTGGGGGAAAGCCGACAGGAGATGAAAAGTCTCTGGTTCGGGTTGGCTCATCTGAGAGAGGTGAGGGGGTACCGGTTGCTTTTCTACAGGGAGGTGGATTGAAATTGTCCACAGAGGCCATGGCTGGTGACATGGACTGCCGGACAACGACTCGAGATAGCAAGAGGAAGGATGCAGGCTTAACTTGTAAGGGAAATTACAGCTGTTTCTATACAAATGCTAGAAGTGTCCGAGGTAAAATCGGGGAGTTGGAGTGCTTGGTGTCGGAGGGAAAAATAGACATTGTGGGTATTTCTGAAACTTGGTGGGATGAGGAAAATCAGTGGGACACAGTGATTCCCGGTTATATATTATATCGGAAGGATAGGGGGGGAAGGGTTGGAGGTGGGGTAGCTCTGTATGTCAGAGAGGGTATAAAGTCTAGAAAGATTGAGAGGCTAAGTGAATTGGATTCGCTTCTGGAAGTTCTATGGGTTGAAATAGGGGGGCCAAAAGGAAACTTAACACTGGGAGTTTGTTATCGCCCACCAGATCAAAAGATAGAGGAGGATTATAAAATGATGAATGCCTTAAAGATAGCAACTAGACAAAAACACTGTGTAATAATAGGTGATTTTAACTACCCACACATTGATTGGGTCAATATGTGTTCTAGTCGGGAAAAAGAGATTGAGTTTCTAGACACTCTAAATGACTGTGCTATGGAGCAGATGGTCACGGAACCTACCAGGGGAGAGGCGATCCTTGATTTGGTCCTAAGTAACACTCAAGACCTGGTGAGAGATGTAAAAGTGATTGCACCGCTTGGAAACAGTGATCATAATGTTGTTGAGTTCATCATTTGTACAAATAGAGAATTGGCCAAAAAGACTCACACAACCATTTTTAACTTTAAAAGGGGTAATTTCTCTGATATGAGGGGACACGTGGGGAGGAAACTGAAAGGAAAAGTAGAAAGGGTCAAAACAATTGGGGAAGCTTGGGATCTATTTAAAACTACGATCCTAGAAGCTCAAAAAATATATATTCCGCAGGTTAGGAAAGGCACAAACAGGTATAGGAAAAAGCCTGCATGGTTAACAAACAGAGTAATGGAGGCTGTAAAAAGTAAAAAGAATTCCTTTAAGCAGTGGAAAGCTAGTCACAGTGAGGCTGATAAAACGGAACACAGGCTATGGCAAATAAAATGCAAGTCTGAGGTCAGGCAGGCAAAAAGGGAATATGAGGAGCATATAGCAAAAAACGTAAAAACCAACAATAAAACTTTCTTCAAATACATTAGAAACAGGAAACCAGCCAGGGAGGCAGTGGGGCCCTTGGACGACCAAGGGGTAAAAGGAGTATTGAAGGATGATAGGGAAATGGCTGAGAAGCTAAATGCATTTTTTGCCTCCGTCTTCACTGTGGAAGATGAGAAGTGCTTGCCCACTCCAGAACCACTGATTTCAGGAGGGGTGTTGAAAGACCTGAGTCAGATTGAGGTGACGAGAGAGGAGGTCCTAAAACTGATAGACAACTTAAAAACTGATAAATCACCAGGCCCAGATGGCATACATCCGAGAGTTCTGAAAGAACTCAAATGTGAACTTGTAGATCTCCTGACAAAGATATGTAATCTTTCCTTAAAATCTGCCTCCATTCCTGAGGATTGGAAGGTAGCTAATGTCACTCCCATCTTTAAAAAGGGTTCCAGAGGAGATCCGGGAAATTACAGGCCAGTCAGTCTGACGTCGATACCGGGTAAATTGGTGGAAACCATTATTAAGGAAAGAATTAGTAGGCACATAGATGAACAAAACCTATTGAGGCAGACTCAGCACGGTTTCTGTAAGGGAAGATCTTGTCTCACTAACCTGTTAGTGTTCTTTGAGGGGGTGAACAAACATGTGGACAAGGGGGATCCAATAGATATTATTTACCTTGACTTCCAGAAAGCTTTTGATAAAGTTCCTCATCAAAGGCTCCTAAGTAAGCTCAAAAATCATGGGATAGAAGGACAAGTCCTTTTATGGATCAAAAACTGGCTAGTTCATAGAAAACAGAGAGTGAGTGTAGGTGGGCAATTTTCTCAGTGGAGGGTGGTAAGCAGTGGGGTACCGCAGGGATCAGTACTTGGTCCACTGCTTTTTAACTTGTTCATTAATGATTTGGAGATGGGAGTAAGCAGTGAAGTGGCTAAATTTGCGGATGATACAAAGTTGTTCAGGGTGGTGAAAACCAGTGAGGATTGTGAGGCACTCCAAGGGGATCTGTCAAGGATGGGCGAGTGGGCGTCAACATGGCAAATGGGGTTCAATGTGGCCAAGTGCAAGGTGATGCACATTGGAGCCAAAAATCCTAAATATAAATACACATTGATGGGGTCTGAACTGGCAGAGACTGAGCAAGAGAGAGATCTTGGAGTTGTAGTGGATAACTCACTGAAAATGTCGAGACAGTGTGTGACTGCAATAAAGAAGGCCAATGCTATGCTGGGGATTATTAGGAAGGGTATTGAAAACAGATCAGCCAATATAATAATGCCCCTATATAAATCAATGGTGAGACCTCATTTGGAATACTGTGTGCAGTTCTGGTCACCACACCTTAAAAAGGATATTATAGCTTTGGAAAAAGTGCAGAAAAGGGCAACTCGAATGATAAAAGGGTTGGAACACTTTCCCTATGAGGAAAGGTTAAAGCGCTTAGGGCTCTTTAGCTTGGAGAAAAGACGACTGAGGGGTGACATGATCGAGGTTTATAAGATTATGCATGGGAAAGAGCAGGTAAAGAAAGAGGTACTTTTCTCCCTTTCTCACAATACAAGAACTCGTGGGCACTCCATGAAACTGCAGAGCGGTCGGGTTAGAACGGATAAAAGGAAGTACTTCTTCACCCAAAGAGTGATTAACACTTGGAATTCACTGCCACAGGAAGTGGTGGGTGCTACAAGCATGGATGGCTTCAAAAGGGAATTAGATAAGCATATGGAGCAGAGGTCCATCAGTGGCTATTAGCCACAAGGTATAGCTAGGGGCTCTGGGGCAAGTGATGCTCTGTCTTCTTGGTGCTTGGGGGGGGTCAACAGTGGGAGGGCTTCTAATGTCCTGGCCCCACTGCTGGACCTCCTGATGGCACTGGTATTTCTGGCCACTGTGTGACACAGAGTGTTGGACTGGATGGGCCTTTGGCCTGATCCAACATTGGCGTCTCTTATGTTCTTATGTTCTCTTAAAGCCTCTGACAACCAGTTTCAGGTACAGCCAGGGATTGTCACAAATTGCTTTTACTGTGACTACATCCGCCCACCGTTGGACAATCAGTCACAAAGACTTCAGCTTGACCCACCGGACAACCCAGTTGCAAATGACTGCTTTGGTGCCGTATCCAGCGATGTGTGGATGCAGCCCAACTCAGCTATCTGTCCGTCAAGATCGATGCTGTCGATGCCGACCGGCAGTGGAGTCCCCCAAGTTCTCACACAGCCACCTTTCCAAGCTCTGCCGTTGGCAATGTCAGAAACTGAGCAAGGGCCTCCTATGGCGCGGTACGTGCCCCGTCTGCCATGGAGTAACGGTGGCGGGAAGTGCGGTCAAGGCACAGCTAACGTACGGGTGACCCCTCGTGGGGTATTCAAGGCAAGGGACGAACAGAGGTGCTTTGCTAGTGCTTGCTTTCGCCTGGCCTTCCTTGGTGGTCCCCAAGCACCAACCAGGGCTGACCGCTTCCAAGATCCAATGAGATCGGGCTAGCCTGGGCCATCATCCAGGTCAGGGCCCAAAGAGTGATGATCCAGGGCTCTTTTTGTGGCAGGAGCTCCTTTGCATATTAGGCGACACCCCCCCTAATGTAGCCAATCCTCCAAGAGCTTACAGAGCTCTTCTTACGGGGGCTACTGTAAGCTCTTGGAGGATTGGCTACATTAGGGGGGGTGTCGCCCAGGGCTCTTTTCGTAGCAGAAGCTCGTTTGCATATGAGGCGATACACCCCTAATGCAGCCAATCCTCCAAGAGCTTACAGAGCTCTTCTTACAGGGGCTATTTGTAAGCTCTTGGAGGATTGGCTACATTAGGGGTGTGTCGCCCAGGGCTCTTTTTGTAGCAGGAGCTCCTTTGCATATTAGGCAACACACCCCTAATGCAGCCAATCCTCCAAGAGTTTACAGAGCTCTTCTTACAGGGGCTACTGCAAGCTCTTGGAGGATTGGCTACATTAGGGGTCCAGGGCTCTTTTTGTAGCAGGAGCTCCTTTGCATATTAGGCGACACCCCTCCTAATGTAGCCAATCCTCCAAGAGCTTACAGAACTCTTCTTTCAGGGGCTACTGGAAGCTCTTGGAGGATTGGCTACATTAGGGGTGTGTCGCCCAGGGCTCTTTTTGTAGCAGGAGCTCCTTTGCATATTAGGCAACACACCCCTAATGTAGACAATCCTCCAAGAGCTTACAGAACTCTTCTTACTGGGGCTATGGTAAGCTCTTGGAGGACTGGCTGCACTAGAGGTGTGTCGCCTCATATGCAAAGGAGTTCCTGCTACAAACAGAGCCCTGGCCCTTTCCAAAGCAAAGGTGGCAACCAACGGTCCCTCTAAGCTGTGGAGTCCTGTGAGCAAAAATTCTACTTGGTGAGCTGCCGGCATTAAAGTTGTGAGCAGGCGATTTGGCCGCTGCATCAATCAGTTTGCTCTGGAGCCATCCCTTCCTGAGCTAGGACAATAATGTGTGAGCTGGAGGCTCAAAAACTGTGAGCTAGCTCACACTAACTCAGCTTGGGGGGAACACTGGTGGCAACCGCAAATGGGGTTTCCAGGAAGCGATCAAGTCTATTGATCCAAGGTCTTTACTATTCATGCACTGCCAGTGGACTCTTTAAAAAGGAGGAGGAGGAGGAGGAGGAGGAGGAGGAGACTGGATTTATATGGAAAACCTTAGGAAGAAGAAGAAGAAGAAGAGGAGGAGGAGGAGGAGGAGATTGGATTTATACCCCGCCCTTCACTACCCGAAGGAGTCTCAGAGCGGCTTACAAACTCCTTTCCCTTCCCCTCCCCACAACAGACACCCCGTGAGGTAGGTGGGGCTGAGAGGACTGCTCGTGAGAGAACAGCTCTGAGAGAACTTGTGACTGACCCAAGGTCACACCAGCAGCTGCACGCGGAGGAGTGGGGAATCAAACCTGGTTCTCCCAGATCAGAGTCCGTGCTCCTAACCACCATGCCAAACTGGCTCTCGGCAGCTCTTACCTTGCTGCAGTAGGAGGTCTGTGGTCATCATGTTGAGATGAAGGGAAAAAGTGAAGTGAAGAAGGGAAGAAGCCACAAAATTGTTTGAGGTTTAATTCGAGTCCAGTAGCACCTTAGAGACTAACGAGATTTTCAGGGTACGAACTTTCGAGAGTCAAAGCTTCGTCAGATAGGGATCTCTGTTCGTACTTGTATCTAACGAAGGGAGCGTTGACTCTTAAAAGCTCAGATCTCAAAAATCATGCCTGTCGCTGAGGGGCTCCTGGACTCGAACCTAACTTATCCCCCTTCAGATGCTAATCGCCTGCACCTGAGCATTTCTCCCTTGCTCGAATCTAGGAGACTGAATTTTGCATCGCACCTCTGTATCCTGGCTCCCTTCTTTGCAAACACCCCTCCCAACCTTCTGACTGGGATATAAAGACTTAGGGATCTCCATTCCTACTTGCATCTAACAAAGGGACTCTTGACTCACAAAAGCTCATACCCTGAAAACCTTGCTGGTCTCAAAGGCGCTACTGAACTCAAATACAGCTCTTCTACTGCAGATCAACACGGAATAGCTTGGGGTTAGTAAAAGTGTCCCGGAGAAGAGGAGCAGGCCAAGATCAACCCATAGCCAGAGAGGTGCAGCCGTTCCCAAGATCTGCCACCAGATGGGTTAAAGGGATGCCAGCGGTTCAATATCCTGGCGCTCTTACCTTGCTGCCGTAGGGAAACAAAGTGCCAAAGAGCATGGCGCCACCTAGTGGCTGAGACCTGCAAGACACAGTTCGAAAAGGCTGATCGGCACAGTCGGCGACGTGGCGGAGCTGCGTTCGGGTTCGCATTGGCAGAGGCCCCTTTGCGACTGCGGCTGGCTGAATGCCGGTGTGTGTTGCCACACGGTATCCAAACAGCCCTACACAACGGCCACCAGGATGGAAGCCTCCAGCTCGGACCTAGACGCTGCCAAGAACTCGCTGGGTGGCTTTTGACAGAGCTCTGCCGTTACCCTAGCTCACAGACCCTCGTATCAAAAGAAATGCTGCTAGTCCTTATGCTACCACTGGACCGTTATTATGCCAGGCTAATACAGCAACCGTTTTGTAATAGTCGTAAACCTCAGCCCGCCTCCTGCAATATTGTCTTGTAAGGTAGGATAAGAATTCAGAATGCCTGAAATGTGTGCTCACGGGTTGTCATTTTCCCCCCCTCCTGTGGATGGAGTTGCAGGCACCCAGGATACTTGCTGCGCGCACACTTTGGGTGTTGCACACATGGGTGTTTTTTATTTTTTAAAAAATCTCCCCTCCCTCTCCTTCTTTGGAGTTTTTAAAGCAGAGGCCATCAGATGGCAATGCTGATTCTGTGAACTCGGATCACGAGAAGGGAGGGCAGGAAGGGTTGCCTCGGTGCTTAGTTCTCGTGGCCCTTTCTGACACGCCCAGGATAGTGCCAATCATGAACTTTGGAGTCAGGAAGGAGTTTTCCTCCAGGCCAGACTTGGCCCAGGGATCCTGGAGTTGTTTTTTTTTTGGCCTTCTTCCAGGCATAGAGCGGGGGGGGGATGTCACTGGGGGAGTAGGGGGGTGAGATAGCTGTGAATTTCCTGCATTGCTCAAGGGGTTGGACTAGATGCCCCTTGGGGTCCCTTCCAGCTCTATGTTTCTATATGTCCTCTGAGAAGCTTGGGGCAGCATACATGGTTCTCCCCTGCTCCATTTTATCCTTCTATCAGCAACCCTGCAGGGTAGGGTTACGCTAAGACAGACTGACTGTCCCCCCAAGGTCAGTCAGTTTCTAGCAAGTTCGATCCGCTATACTACACCGGCACAAACATTGCCGAGAGAAACCCTAGCATGGACTTCTTTTAGTCTGTCCTGTCTGACCTTGCTGGGTTGTCCTTAGATTCTCACCCATTTGCACAATTTATTTCAGGGCAGGGAAAATTCTGTTCCCATTTCCTCCGCCCCAAACCACAAGAGCACCTGGTCTTACCTGAAAAGATCAGCTTCTCTTTCATGATGTTGACATCCCGGCTGGACCGGTGCACCGCCGCGCTCAGCATGATCTGCTCAGGGTTGTAGGTCCTGATGCTACCCAGGCGCCACCTGCAACGGAAACGCACAACGTCAAGAACTCCCCCCTGTGGTCCTTCTGGCGCCATTTCTACCCTCTGAGACGAGCGGTCGCCTGGCTGACCCACAGTCCACACTATGTGCCTTCCACTAGCTGGTACACACACGCACACACACACACACATCTTTGGCTTGCCATAGTAGATAGATCTTTGTCCTACAGTGACAGGGACACAGGACAGTCCCTAGGGCACCTCTAGACAGGACGCCAGCAAAGAAGACATCTTATATTCAGGAGTCATTTCCTGCAGGAGCGCACAGGAGTGGAGCTCCGGCAGTAAAGAGCCCAGGGGGCGGGCACATGCAACAAGCCCCACCCCCTGCTCCCAGCAGCCCTCAGTCAGAGCAAGAAGCAGCCAGGTAAGCTGCAGAGGCCCCCTGGTCCAAAACAGTCCAGTGGCACCTTTAAGACCAAGTTTTATTCAGGTACAGGCTCTCCCTCCTCTGCGAGGACAGATCTGCACGTTCCCCCCCCCCCAATAGCTAGCAATCCAAAACAGTCCAGTGGAGCCTGAGGGGGGGGGGTTGCCTTCTGACACACTTCCGGCGATGTCAGGGTGTGTGGCGTATGCAAATAAGTTATGCTAATGAGTTATGCTAATCAGCTCTTGCACCACTTTTTTCTACAAAATGACCCCTGCTTATATTTATTCATTTAATCCCCTGCCCGTCTCCCGAACGGGGACCCAAAACGGCTTACGTCAATGTCTTCTCCATTTTATCCTCAAGAGAAGAGGAGGAGGAGGAGATTGGATTTATAGCCCACCCTTCACTACCCGAAGGAGTCTCAGAGCGGTTTACAATCCCTTTCCCTTCCCCTCCCCACAACAATCACCCTGTGATTGGTTTTAACATAGTATTTGGTTTTAACATAGTATTTTAATGTTGTGCTTATTATCTATATGTATTTTGGAATTTTGTAAGCCGCCCTGAGCCGGCCTTGGCCGGGAGGGCGGGATAAAAGTTTAACAAACAAACAAATGAATAAATAAATAGGTGGGGCTGAGAGAGCTCCGAGAACTACTCTCGAGAGAACAGCTCTGAGAGAACTTGTGCCTGACCCAAGGTCACACCAGCAGCTGCATGTGGAGGACCCGGTTCTCCCAGATCAGAGTCTGCCAGTCCTAAACACTACACCGACGTGGCTCTCTGAGAGCACATGACTGGCCCAAGGGCATCCAGCATGTTTCCGTGGAAGAGTGGAGATTTTGAACTCCACCGCGCCGGAGTTCAATGTGAGAAGAAAAACATTGACACGGAGAGTCCTCCATCTTTCTGTGTTATACCTCTGAGGATGCCAGTCACAGCTGCTGGCGAAACGTCAGGTCCTACAGTGCCAAGACCACGGCCATACAGCCTGGAAAATCTACAGCAGCTAATGAACTCCGGCTGTGAAAGCCTTTGACAACAAGCACCGAGGCGATTCGTTCCCCGCAGAGACTGGGAAAGGAAACTTGGGAACGGATATTTGGCTGCCTTTTCTAGGGAGGGAGATTGCTGGGGAGGAACGTGAGTTGCTGGGCAACCACCAGCTCCTCCCTTCACTCCAAATCGGGACTCCCACCACCACGTCATTACTTTGTGCAGGACTTAAGCTTCAAACACCCGGGAACCTGCGTCGTTTCTGAATTAAACTGGGAGCCAGAGATAATCCCCCCCCCCCAAAAAAAATTGGTTCCCCTCAAGGAAGGGCATGCATTCTCCCAGCAACAGTTAAAAACAACTGTTCTGTATTGCCTCCTCCAACTCTTTGCCCCAGTCAAGGAATCCTCTGGGACAGGACCATGTTTTCCAGACGGGGGCAACGCCAGGGCTATTTTTGGGCAGGAACGGAGTTCCGGCTGGCTTCCAAGTTGGCCACGCCCAGCAGGAACTCATCAGCATAATAGGCCACACCCAACAGCAGGAACTCATTGGGATTGGCTACATTAGGGGTGTGTGGCCTAACATGCAAAGGAGTTCCTGCTACAAAAAAGCCCTGGGTTTGGACAACAAACAAGGTCAACAGAATAAGAAGCAAAAGGTGGGTGTGGCTGGATGAGCACACTTCTGGTAACATGAGGGTGTGGCCTAATATGCCAATGACCTGTGCTGTCAGGCGTGTGGCCTAATATACTAATGAGTTTCTGTTGTTGGGTGTGGCCTATTATGCTAATGAGTCCTTGTTGGGCTTTATCTACAAAAAAAGCCCTGGGCAACGCTATGAACACAGGCAAGATCATGACAGGGAAGGCAAGAAGGGATGAGTCCGTAATGCAGATTACCACTTTGGGGCGAGGGGTCCTGGAGGTTTTCAGCCTTCCTCCGGGCATAGGGGTAGTTGTGAATTTTCTGCATTGTCCAGGGGGTTGGACTAGATGACCCACGAGGTCCCTTCCGGCTCTATGATGCTATGCTCTTAGGATTCCCCCCACACACCTGAAAATCTTACTAAACCCTCCCTCCCTCGGGATGAAACGGTTGTTTGTATATCGGGGAGGGGAGGGCGAGAGAAATCAGTGCTGGGGAGAGCTTGGAGTGGCAGAGGGGGTTAATTTTTCAAGGCAGCACCCACAATGGAAAGGATACCGATACAAACCTCGAATAAAGACCCTTAACTCTGCCTCTCTTATTGTAATTTTTGGTACCCTGTGTTGAGAAATGGATCAATATTTGTGTTTTGTGGACTGAGACATGCTAACACACTACATGAACTGTGCGAACACATGTATACCCACAGGCATTGAGAAAGCTGCCTGCATTACCTATCGTGAGAGATTTCACATAGGGAACACTTGCCTGCATTTCATGTTAATGAGGTTTGCACACATTCAGCTCAAGAAGCCTTATGGGAAAGAGAAGCACTTGTTAGCCATTGTTAGCACAAACAATAACTAAAGAGAGGTAACCCCACCATTGCTGAGAGACTCGCTGTCACGCAATCCACGTCTGGATCTACATCTGAATTGCCATTTCCTGGCAGATGTCGCTTTGATGGCCTGAGAAAGCCATCTATCTGCACATCGAGAATCATGATGCTGAGAATTCCGTGAGCCTCGGCGTATAGCCATGCTGGCCACGTGACCACGGAAACATCTTCAGACAGCGCTGGCTCTTCGGCTTGGAAACGGCTTGGTTACCTTCCCACCGAAGCAGTACCTATTTATCTACTTGCAATGTCTTGCTTTCAAACTGCTCGGTTGGCAGGAGCTGGGGCAAGAGATGGGAGCTCACTCCGTCACGCGGCACTTGGGTCTCCAACTGCCGAACTACCGACCTTCTGGTCGGCAGTTCAGCATCTTAACCACTGAGCCACCGCAGTACGTATCATTTTTACTGGAATTTTGTAATGTGATCATCTGTATTTGGCATATGACCATTTATTGTCATTGGTTTGTCTTTGTATCTGACGTTAAATTTTCAATAAAATCCTTAATAATAAAAAAAAAGGCAGCGCACACTCTGTGAATGCATGATGCCTACACTTAACTCAAGGACAGGAGCCCAGTCCAATTTAAATCCAGGTAGAATGTGTCGTTCGGGTATTCTCCAGGTCCAAAACTATAGCTAAGGGAAGCGGTGATCCAGGCAGAACTCAACAGCAATTTGATACGTTGGAGACCAGTAAAATGCCCCCCCCCCCAAGGTGGTCTCATACAACTGCCCATTTAGAGACAACACAAGAAAATGAGACCATTCCCACCAGTTGGCTGCCCCGCCTCTTTGTGAAGATTCCCACAAAACAAAGGTAGATCCCACCGATGCTGCCTCTAAGCCAGTGGTGGCGAACCTATGGCATGGGTGCCAGAGGTGGCACTCAGAGCCCTCTCTGTGGGCACACGTGCCATCGCCCCAGCCAGGCCCAGACCATCATTAAAGTGTCGAATTCTCTGCCAAATAATTTTAAGTCAATGAAAGCATTTGGGATTGCTTTCCTTACTTTGTTTGGATCATCTTAAGTTAATGTATGAGTTGTTTTTTCTAAAGTAAAACCTCAGTATTCAGGTTAAATTGCCGTGTTGGCACTTTGCGATCAATAAGTGGGTTTTGGGTCGCAGTTTGGGCACTCTCGGTCTCTAAAAGGTTCGCCATCACTGCTCTAAGCTGTGGAGTCTTGAGAGCAAAAATCCCACTTTGTGAGCGACTGGCATTAAAGTTGTGAGCGAGCGATTTGGCTGCTGCATCAATACGTTTGCTCTGGAGCCCTCCTTCCTGAGCTGAGACAAAAACGTGTGAGCCGGAGGCTAAAAAAACTGCGAGCTAGGCTCACGCTAACTCAGCTTAGAGGGAACACTGGATCCCAACCCCAGAAACGTATTCAGGATGGTGAAAGCCAAGGCTGACTGTGAAGAGCTTTGAGAGGACCTCCACAAAATGGTGAGTGGCCGACGATGTGGCAAATGAAGTTCAGTGCTGGGAAGTGTACGCTGATGCGCATTAGGAGAAAAAAAATCACAACTTCAGGTACGGGCTATGGGGTCTGAGCTTGCTCCCGTAATTTAAGCCTCTTTAGAATCAGCTTTTGTCCTCGGCGGGCGGCAGAGAACAAAACTTTTCAACTTCAAAAGTGCCCATCGGTCAACCTATTTAAGACTCACACCCATTATTGGATTGTCTCAAAACACACACGCCACAAGCAGTGTTCCCTCTAAGCTGAGTTAGTGTGAACTAGCTCACAGTCTTTTAGCCTCCGGCTCACACATTTTTGTCTTAGCTCAGGAAGGAGGGCTCCAGAGCAAACTAATTTATGCAGTAGCCAAATCGCTCGCTCACAACTTTAATGCCAGTAGCTCACAAGGTAGAATCTTTGCTCACAAGATTCCACAGCTTAGAGGGAACACTGGCCACAAGTCCACAACTTAATTTTTGAGCTGCCGGCTGATGTCGACGGCCGCTCGGACGCCGCGGTTTGTGGTTTCCCGGCAGGCCTTTAGATTCCCGCACGGCCAGTACGTAAAGAAAACACGACTCTCTCACACACAAAAACACAGAATGAGAACTGACACCCAAATTCTCATGAAGATGGAAAATGTGGGCTTATATGCCTTTCAATTAAATAACTAAATCTATAACCCTAAACCACTCCTATTCACAGACACATTCAGATATAAATATCGAAACTACAAACAGACCGCCACAATTGTTTTTTTTTTAAAAACCTCTATCATAGTTCAAAGAGTAATAGCTAGAGTGGCTAACTTCAGCCTGGGAAATTCCTGGAGATTTCGAGGCACTGCCTGGGGAAGGCAGAGTTTGTGGAGGAGAGGAAATTCAGCCGGGATGTGATGCCACTCCAGGACTTCTGTTTCTCCTAGACTCTATGATATATCATGAAGCTGGCTCTCAAAAGCTGTCCTTTCCTCAGTAAGAAGCTGTCCTTTCCTCAGTAAAAAGAAGAAGAGTTGGATTTATATCCCACCCTTCACTCGCAGTCTGAGAGTGGCTCACAATCTCCTTTCCCTCCCCCTCCCCACAACAGACACCCTCTGAGGTAGGTGGGGCTGAGAGAGCTCTGACAGAAACTGCTCTTTTTCAAGAACAGCTCTTATCAGAACTATAACTTTCCCGAAGTCATCCAGCAGGTGCAAGTGGAGGAGTGGGGAATCAAACCCGGTTCTCCCAGATTAGAGTCCGCGCACTTAACCACTACACCAAACTGGCTCAGACTGCCAAGAACACATACAAGGCCCAGCCCCTAACTTTGACTTCCATCGCTTCGCCTAGCAGTCATTTAAGCAATCCAACATTACTCCGTCCACCAAGGAGCCAGACTTTTCAGCCAGAGAGGAACTTAAGGCCAAGCCGAGTCTGGCAAGCCATACCGGGTCAGTCGTAACCCTGGGCCTATGGCTGAAAAATGAGCCGCCTGAAGGCCTTGTGGAAGCCTCAGAGGCCTGGTGTAAATTTTGCAAGAGGCCTACATTTCCTAGCCACCCTCTGAGCCTTGTGATTGGACTGGGGGGGGGATGGCGGGAAAACAGGCACCAATCGCTGTGAAGGAGGCGGAGCTGTAACAGAGAGTATATAAGGCCCTACACAGAGGAAAAGGAGTTCACTCCCTGAAGCAGAGGGGAAGTAAGGTTGCTTGTGGAAGGAGCTGATCTGTTGCCTGTGGTGGGGTGAGTCCGGCCTACTGAGATCCGGTGTTGGAGCAGGAACTACAATAAGGCTGTTGTGTCAGGGAACTTTCTTGCTTTCCAGCTGGCGTCTTCCTTTGCAAGTTTTGCCCTCTATTAATTCTTCCCCATTTTAACAGTGTCTCCCAATGTAGGGTTGCCAACCTCCAGCTCGCAGCTGGAGAGCCCCTGGGATTCCCCACTCCTCCATGTTATCTTTATTTTGAATTTTTTTTTTATGTGTTGTCACTGGAGAATTGTGAAATACATATTGTGCTTGTCTGCTTTTTTCTAGAATCTAAGCGCGGTAGCGTACATCAAAAAATTGTATTAGAATTATCATTTTGAAATATCGGTGAGTTTATAAAATGTAAACTGCTCCTCTATATATTAGAGTAATTTTTATGTTTTTGGTTATTAAGCATGTTACACTCCATTGCAGCTTGCAGCACTTCATTCTAATGAAGAAATAATTACAGAATGACAAACCTGAAGAAGGACACGCAAACGGATAGTGTACTAGAGCTCCGTCGTTTGTCTGTAACTAGTACTGTATTACTCTGTATGGACTGCTAAGCTTTATATCGCATATTGTAGTGTTATTGTTGTAATTTTGTTAATGATTGAATTCTAAACATTGCCTATAAAAACCAACAAATATTGTTCAATTGTACACGGTGATTGACTGTTTTACTAGCTATTATACACCGTGGTCCTGTTTGTTGTAGTAGTTCTGATAAGAGCTGTTCTTGAAAAAAGAGCCGTTTTTGTCAGAGCTCTCTCAGCCCCACCTACCTCACAGGGTGTCTGTCGTGGGGAGGGGAGGGGAAAGGAGTTTGTAAACCAGTCTGAGACTCCTTTGGGTAGTGAAGGGTGGGGTATAAATCCAATCTCTTCTTCTTCGTCTTTTACCTCACAGGGTGTCTGTTGTGGGGAGGGGAAGGGAAAGGAGTTTGTGAGTCGCTCTGAGACTCCTTTGGGTAGTGGGCAATGTTCCCTCTAAGCTGAGTTAGTGTGAGCTAGCTCCCAGTTTTTTAGCCTCCGGCTCACACATTTTTGTCTTCGCTCAGAAAGGATGGCTCCAAAGCAAACTGATTTATGCAGTAGCCAACTCGGTCACTCACAACTTTAATGCCAGTAGCTCACAAAGCTGATTTTTTGCTCACAAGACTCCACAGCTTAGAGGGAACATTGGTAGTGGGTATAAATCCAATCTCTTCTCTTCTTCTTGTTGTTCATCCTGCCTGGGTTCTCCACGCCTCAAGTTCGAACATAAATCGGGGCAAGCGCCAACTAAAGAAGGAGCTGCCTGGAAGGCGGGGAGGGTGCTCTGGGCTCCTCTCTCGTCAAGCCCTAGAGCCAGTGTGGCAGCAGTCAGATAAGCCCCATGCCTGAAGGGGTAGGAGGAGGGGGGGCAGGAAGAGATCCCTGCAAGGGATGTTCCATTTGTGGCAAACCTGCCCTGCCCCACATCATTCCATGACAGGATCGGTTCCTATGTAACCCCCCCCCAGCCCGGAAAAAAAAACTAGTAAGGGCTTGGGGGTGGGGTTAGGCAACCAGGACGGGATAACATAACCCCCCACCACCACCACCATGCCTGCAAAAAATAATAATAATTCTTTGACAGTTTAGCAGTACGAGGTCCTGGCTTCTGCCCTTCCTGAGGAGACGTCGAGAAGACTGGCCCGTCGCGGGAGGGTAGGAAAGAGAGAGGGGTGAGGACAACATGCTGAAAAGCACAGGGATGCGCGGAAGCAGCTGGGATGAGGTGAGAGAAGGAAGGTGAAATCTGCTGAAGCTCTAGCCCACTACCCACCCACCATCAGCAGCCGGGGGGGGGGATTGGCAACAGTGCCCTCTCAGCATTCATCTTGGGGAACAGTTCTGTATGGAGGAGGAAATGGCTATACCCACATGTCATTTACACACACGTTTTGCCGCTTTGGGGGGAGGGGGAATTCTGCAAACAAAATAATAACCCACGTGCGCTAGGAAGCAGCAGGCAACTGGAAACTCCCCAAGTGCCTTCAAAAGCAGCGGTTCTTAAAGTTTAAGAACCCAAAGACCCCGATATGTTGATTAAACATTTTCACGGATTCCCCAAGCACCGCCCCCCTTTCCCACTCCACACGCCGGGCAGCCCTTTTGCAAAGCACGCGCGGCCAGAGGTATAAGCCCTGTGAAGCCTTCTGTCACGTCCCCCAAATGACACGATGAGACCTCGATTGGCTACAGCTTTAAAACATTTTCCTCCAATTTGCGCTTATTGTCTGCACGTGACCTACAAGGTTAGCTCTCAGAGGGGAGCTGATGAAGGTTGTAAGGTTACAACTCCTAAAGCCCTGACTCAAGTTCTAACCAATCTCACCCCTTATTTGGAAGGGACTTTGTATTTGAAAATATCCAGGGAATTCCTTTTTGCTAATAACTTCTAGATACAGGTTAACTGAGGGATCCCCACCGACGTGAGGCACGTGGGGCCAGGCCCGTAGCTACAGAGGGGCTTTGGGGGGCTCTGCCCCCTTTCGTAAAGGCACAGCCCCACATGAATTTCTCCTGTAAATGCTTTTTTCAATCATTTTAATACATTTTTAAAAAAGTTGTGTGCTCCTTTAAGCAGAGTGGGGAGCTGTAGTTGACTAATTCCCGCACTGAGCAAGGGGGTTGGAGTAGGTGACCTCTAGGATCCCTTCCAACTCTGTGTCAAGAAACTGGTCTCCTTTAAGAGAGTTTTCTTGCCCAAGTGTTAGCTTTCTTGACTAGAGATGTCGTCACCCCCCACCTGCCGGCTTGTGATCAGAATTGCTGCTTAGGCTGGCAGAAGTGATTAACTTGCAGCAGCTGAGAACTGTCCTCTCAAGTGGTTTTGTGGCAGCTCTCCCCATGATGTGAGAATTCCAAAGGTGCCCGCAGACTCAAAAAGGTTGGCGACCCCTGGGTTAACCCAACAGGGCGGGATGGGCCTGGCGAGAAAAGCTTTCGGAAGCTGCTCGTAGAAACAGAAAAACACCCTTCGAGCCTCAACCCTCGGCCTCGCAGGAGGGCATGTTCCTTCTAAAACCAAGTGGGCACCTCCTTGCCCACCTTTGTTAGATCAACATTGCACAAAATCTGAACTTCTGGTATTCAACTGGAAAACAGTCATTGGCTATTGTCGTCTATGGATGGAGAGCGGCATCTTCTTATCCTTACGCTGAAACGCTTCACATCGGAAAATAAGAGTGAAAATGAATTCGGTTTTACACTGGGAGTAACTTTGACGGCTGTGTTAGGATAAATCCTCTTTGGTGCTTACCAGCCAACCATGACTGATGGAGCAAAGGACAGTGGAACTCCAAGAGACAGTGTTAACTAGGCTACTCTGCAGCTGAAAGGTACGTGCCTACCAGTTGTTTGGCATCCAAGCCAACGTCAGAAGCTCTAGCTGTACTTTGGCTTGTGATGGCTCATTCACAGGTAAAATAAGCCTTTTGATATTGCTGCCATCAAGTGATCAATATGCATGTGTGAATTGGGCCTAAGTTTTTAGCAAGTTCGAGAAGGCAATGGGTACAAGGAGGGCTTAAAAAAAATAAGATAATGTTTTGAAGCACGTTTTTTTCGGAGCTGAAGTTGGAGGTACAAACTACTCTTGCACTGAATATTTTTTAAGGACCATAATGAGCTATCCTGAGACAATGGGAAACGGGGGCACACCTTCTCAGTGACTCATACAGAGTTGCAGCAGGACCCTTTCTCTGAAGGTGGACCTTTTTTACCCAGTCTCTGCATTGGACAGACTGACTGATCTAATCACACTGGGTGGAATGATAGCTGCCCATTGCTGGCTGGGACAAGGCAATACTAAAGAAGCGAACAGAGATACCATGGGCAGACTCCTCTGTGAGTGTGTGTTTTGGAATCCTAGGAGATTTCCTTTGAAAATTTTTGAATTGAGATGCTTTGGGGTATTTCCTTATCAGTTAAATTTAAGATGTGGGAAAAGTTAACAGAATATGTGACTCCGTTTGTAATGAGATTAATACAATTAAGACTAGATGTGTATTCAAGCTAGGGTTGCCAAATGGGGCTGGGGGGCGGGGAATCCCCAGCTTTGACGGCCTGATTTTTGATGCGAAAAAATCGGGCCCGGGGGAAACCCCACCCCCGCGTGCGTGTCACCCGGATGTGACGTTGCACGCTGGGGGCGGGCCTAGAGATGTAAAATTTCCGGAAATTTTGAAGCTCAGGAAAAAACCCGTTTTTTTTCCGGTTTTTTTCGGGGGGAAATGGAAATTTTCGGAAAAATTGAAAAAAATGCTACATTAGCATTTCTTTTGTCTTTTCTAGATTGAAAGTCATTCTGTTACTTTAGGAACATAAAAAATGACTATGGACATTTTTACTTGGCATGAAATTATCACAACTAGCATATTAAAAATATAGTGTACCCAAACAATTATTACAAACAGAATACCCACCCACATGCAAAAACAAAACTGAAACCTTTTTATTTGCTTCTGACAATCGCACCTCCTAAAGGAAGAAATGCATCTTGTTCTTGCATTGGAGAGTTCAGTTTGTAACCTAGGACTTGCTTGTCCTCAGTGCACAGAAATTAGATCAATCTGATACCATTATATATTTTAGAAATGATTTGGAAAATATTTGAACACCTTGTCTTAAAATATTTTATTTATCATGTTAAAATAAAACATTCCATAATCAATTTCTTTTCTTTTCTTTTCTTTTTTCATGGGGGCGGGCCACAGCCATTTGAGGGGAAAACTCTATGTGTTCCCCTGAAAGGGCCGTGGCCCCGCCCCCAGCGTGCGACGTCACATCCGGGTGACGCGCGCGCGCACCCCAGACGGCAGCCGGGAGCCCCCCGCTCCCGGCCGAAAACAATTTGGCAACCCTAATTCAAGCTGATTAGAAGATCTCCTCTCTTGGGTTTTTAGTCAGTAGTGGGTATCTTTTCTTTATCCCCTTAAATGTAGTCCCCTTCCTTATTTCTGTTACAGTTTGCAGTTTTAATAAAAATGCAATTAAAAATTCCCCATTGGGGAGCAAAAAAAAAAAAAGATTTCCATTTCTTGCAATACAACAGCAGTTGCCCTCAAGACACACTCATTTGAGAATTATGCTCGGATCCTCGCAAAAGACTACCTAACCCAATTTCCAGACCCACATGCACATTCTGTCCCATGAAGCTTTCAGCAATGAGACCCTCGAGTGGATTTCTTAGCCGCTGTAAGGAATCCATCCTACGGACAAGCCCAAATTCGCAGCAATGTGGTAAAAAGGAAAAATAAAAAAAAGAGAAGGAAGGTGGGATGAGGCATCAGAAATTACCTGATTATGTGATAGCTGTAAAGATATCAAGATGCAGCAGCAGAGAGAGAGAGAGAAAAGAGAAAGGGAGAGAGACAAAAAAGAGAGAGGAGGAACATGCAACGTCAGAGCAGTAAGAAAATAAACAAGGCAAGAAGGCACCAAGAGCCATAGTGGTACACAATTCTCCACCCTCTAGCAAAGTTAACAATGCGGAAGAGAGCAAAAGGCATTTCTGAACCAATGACACGGAAGGGGGTGGAGCCTAAAGCGGGCGTGGCCTGCCCCATCCCTTCGAACCCCGCCCTCTGCCCCACAGCAGGATATTGGCCTCGTAAACCTCCTAAACCTTTGCTAGAACGGCTGCGGGACTGGGAGGTTCACATTCTCTCCAGCAGCAGACTCCCCGATAGAACTGCCCTGTTACGATTCCCCTGATTTCACTCAAATCTGGCTCTCCTTTAGAAATGCTCATGTCCTTGCCTTGCGTGGTTGGGGACCTTCTCTTCTTTCAGGGACCCCCGCTAAGTCTGATCTCTGTTTGCACCTGAGCTGTTTCAACTCGCCAGTCCTGCTCACAGTGAACCTCTGGGCAAAATTGTTGGTGACCAGCATCCCGGACCTCTGACCATCTACCATTACCCTGTCCCACGTTCTTCACAGACTTTTAATCTCTCTGCTAACTGGGGTACCTGGAACTCCAAAACTGTTATTTCCTCCTGTCATGATCTGGGCTGTGCAACTAGAGGCCCAGGAGGCCCAGGAAGCCTGAGTAGCAGTGGGAGGAGGATAGGCCTACAACTCCCAGAAACCCCTGAGAGGTTTTGGCACCAAGTTTAGCCAATCACAGAGAAAGGGGACTTATAATAAAAGAGCTGATACAGAAGAAGAGTTGTTCTTTCTTCCAAGAGAGCAGGGCCAGAGGGAAGGCTGCTGCTGGGAGAGACCCTCACCCCGAGAGGAAGGGTGAGTAGACTGAGGTCCAACTGCGACAGTGAGCTAGGGACTGTGAGTCTAGTTGTGTTAAGGCATTTGGTTCCTTTTCTCTTCACCCACTTATTGCTATTGTTCTTGCACCTTGTTCGTTTCCCATATAGGGCTGACCTGCTATAAAAATAAACCTTTATCTTGCACCTTGTTCGTTTCCCATATAGGGTTGACCTCCTATAAAAATAAGCCTTTAATTTGTTGTTGACTCTGCCTGGTCCTCACGCATAGTATTCGGCCAAATAAGGGAGGTCTGAAGGTCTTGGGAGGGTGCTCTGGGCCTTCTCAAGGGAATCTAAAACCAGAGTGGTGGCAGCGTCAGGAGACACCCCACCTGAGCCACAACACCTCCCCTCCACCCAGGACTAAAGTGAGGGCTACTGGAACCTTCCCATACTTTAGAAGCCACAGGGAAGATAAAATGAGATCTAGTGCCAAAGGTGGACTAAAGCTGTACATTTCGTTACCCACTGTAACCCCTGAATCTCTCCTCCTCCGTAAACCTTCTGGAGGAGCCTCAAAGTCCTGGACACAAATTTCTGTCTCCACCCAGGAAAGGGATATCTTCAAAACCAATCCAAATATTTAAAACAAAAGGTAAGTGGTATAGCTCTTGGAGGACTGTTCCACTTCACAAAGCATGCACAGGGTTTCCTTTTAAACCCTTCTCATGTCAAAGCTCCCCCCCCATATACGGAAAACCGGTAAGTCAAGAAGGAGGTCTATGCTAAGAATCTGCCTTCTTGATATGTTAGTATTTCACATGTGGGGAGAGTATGAGAGACAGGAATTTTAAGAAAAAGATCTCCTTCCCAGAATAGGCATTTTGGAAGTGATACATCCCTTACACTTCTCTGCTCCTCTGGATGCATTCTCTGGGGTGAGTGTTCTGTTATCGGTGTGGCATTGCTATTGCCCTGCCCCGGCAGCCCCATAGCTAGGGATTTGGGGGGAGGGGGCCTTGGGGGGGAGCAGCTAATTAAATAAAAGTTAATCACATTAACTCAATCTAGGCCCAGCCCAGGAGTGAGGAGGCCCGGAAGAAACACTAGGGGGCCAGGCCCCGCGGGCCCCGCGTTAGCTACGGGCCTGCCTATGAGTCTTCCACAGTATTCTGGTAGCCCAAGAGTAAAGAACCCACATGGGAGAGGCAGAGACTCCTAAGAGCCTCTATGGAAAGATCGCAGCCCTGGCTATGGCCAATGATACATGATCCTTCCCACTTTACCGTGCCCTCCCCATGGGCTTTCTGCATTCTCTACCAGAGCAGCATGACGTGGAGCCACGAAGGAGTGATGACAGTGATTACCCTTGGACAGCTGTTTCCATGACCCCCTTCCGCATCCCCCTAGGCACAGTTGGGGCTGAATAACAAGGCTCACATAACAAAGGAGAGTTGACCTGCAGAGACAGCTACTTACTTCTGGAATATAAAAACGCCTACAATTACGGTAAATGAAATGAGATCGGCTGTTATCCAGATTAGATAGTACTCATCCAGAGGCTGGAAGACAAAAAGACAAAGATGCCCAGAGACCTTTGCGTTAGTACATCCATTGCAGGGATTATTTCTCCGTCTAAATTGGGGGGGAGGGGAGTTGTACTCACATTGCAGACTTGATTTCCTAAGCCCTCTTTCCCCCCCCAACTGTGCATCTGGAACAGCCAAATTCCAGAAGTTGGAATAATAAAACTGGTCAAACAAGAGACCAAATATGCTTATTTATACCAACTCCCAAATCTGGACTGTTGGGTGAAAAAAAACTATCATTTACTAGATGGGGGTGGACTATGGCCTGCTGGGGGAAACAGACAAGGGTCTGTTGAATTGCCCTCTGCCCTCGCTGAGGTGGGGCAAAAATGGATGGGAAGGGGAACTGAGCCATGCCCCAGAACTTAAGGAGGGATCAAAACCCCAATACAGGTGTGAGGGATTTTTTTAGGGGAGGATAACAATGGAAGGGATAACTTACAATTTAACCATTTCTACCGTTTGTTGCTAGAAGGAAAGAGAACCCTTTTTTCCATTCCCCATTAGATCAATCCCCCACGAACGGGAAAAGCCACAAAATCTAAGTATCCTCGTTAAGTCACGGACCCGCCAATTAAAATCATCCCCCCCCCAATGAATTTGAAATGTTGGTTGGATTCGTCTATGAAAGAAGACCAATGAAAAAGCCAGAGGCTCAACAAATCTCAGAAGAAGACCGAACCACTAGATGGCAACCAGAAACCACCAAATTCGTAATTCCAGGCAGGAAGGAGTTGTGGCAGCGGCATATTTGGATGATTGATGGATGAGGCCCAAATGGTGTTATAGCCCCCCCAGTGCTGAAAAAGAATAAGAGCATAGTGTCCAGGCTGCATGGAATGAGGCACGTGTGTGGTAAAGCCCTCCAGAAAGCTCAGGGATGCTGCCTTGCTGGAAGTAGATTGCATCCAACACGAGAAAATGGGTTGCAGCATAGATAACGGTTAGGGAATCTATAGGACTGCCTTGTACAGACTCCAGGCCCTCGGGTCCATCTAGCTCAGCACTGGTCACTCGGCCTGGCAGTAGCTTTCCAGGGCCTTGAGCAGAGAAACAGCTGTCCCTTGAACCTGGCTATCGAAGATACCCTTTTTTAACTGGAGATGCCCGAGACTGAATGTGGGACCTTCCGCATGCAAATCAGGTGCCCCCTACTGAGTTGTTCGGCTCATAACATTTCCTACTATAGGTAAATATTTCCCTCGTCCTTCCAGCCCCCCAGGGTTGCCAGCCTCCAGGCGGGACATGCAGATCTCCAGACGACAGAGGGTCAGTTCCTCCGGAGGACACGGTTCCTTTGGAGGATGGATTCTAGAGCACTATACTCAGTGAAGTTCCCGCCCCTTCCCAGTCTCCACTCCCCCAAATCTCCAGGAGTTCCCAACCAGGAATTGGCAACCCTACCTCCCCACAACCCCCGACATAAAAAATGCCTTCAGCATCCACACCAAAGAGTAACCTTGTCCTGCGTTCTGTCTTCAGTAGTAGGCAGCCAGATGCCTATGGCTGCTTACGGTATAACCAACCTTTGCAGAGTTGGTAGGAGAATCGGGAACGCTACCACGATGACCCACCCACCACTACCCCAGGGTGCTTGGAACAGGCCCGGGGAGAAACTCCGGCAAAGCTAAGCCCACTTACCATTAGCCAGAGGGGAGAAGTCAGCCTGCTGAGGGCGTGAGAGTTATCGGAGGTGACGGATTGAACTCCGGCGCACCACAGGACAGAGTAAAGCCACGGCTCGTTCACGGTGTACAGGTTCACGCTCAGATTAGCGGCCGCGTACTCCCTGTTGGAGGGGCGAAAGGGCAGGTCTTAGAAGCAGCTAGGGGCTCCCTCGGTTTTATCATTCAGCAAAATGCAAAACGGAAACATTCAGCGGGGCATTCTTCTAACGGGAAACAGAACTGTATTGAGAGGAACAGTCCGGGAGGACACATTCCTACGGGAACATATTTGGAGTCCACTGTAATGGGGGATGGTTGGCATCATCCAGCCATGGACTGGCCAGGAACAAGCCCGGCTGAGTACCCCTTCCAGCACTAAGTAGAGCAACAATGGCTTGGCTTTGTTTGCTCCTGCAGCCCTCCAAGGGAGTGGCCCACCGGGAACTTTCCTGGTAACTTAAATAGCCAGTCCCGCCCTAGGTATCCTCTATTATTGTAAGAATTGAGTCCAGTAGCGCCTTACAGCCCAATAAGATTTCCAGGCTTTCAAGGGTCAAAGCTCCCTTCATCGGATACCATGAAAATCGTGTTGGTCTCTACCATATTACTGGACTCGAATCCTGTCCTTCTACTGCAGACCAGCACGGCTTCCCTTCCTGAATCTATTATTGTTGGTATCATCTGGTTTTTACTATATTGCCTTACGCCTCCCAATCCACATTCGGCACTGGTTACCCAACAGCTTCACTTTCGGCTGTTTGCGCTTATCGTCGTTCGCTTGTCTTCGAATTTTGTATTTCGAGTCCTACTGCACTGTTCAGTGGATGTCTTATGCTGGATACTGTACGATTTACAGTACCATTATTCTGCAGTTTGCCACAAGTCCCAGCGTGTCTCAGCGAGAAAGGCTGGCTATGTGTAATACCTATATTTTTATTTTAAAAGGTTTTTAAGCTGCCTTTCCACCTGTTCACCCCAAGGCGGTGAATAGGAAAACACTTGAACGACTTAAAAACAGCATTCAAAATTATAAAATAATTCAATAAAAACACATAAACATACAATGCCAGAACCAGGGAGGAGGACAATAACCATTATCGGGGGTATGCCAAACGAAACACAAAAGTCTTCACCTGCTGGTGGAACATACCGATAAGACTAATCTCCCAGGGGAGGGAATTCCAAAGGTTTGGTACCATGACTGAGAAAGTCCTTTCTTGGGTTGCCACCTGTCTAGCCTCGGGTGGCAGGGATACTCAAAGCAGGGACTCTGAAGGTGATTGGAGTGGAATCATCCCTTGCCTGAGTTGTATCAAGGTCCATCTATCTGGTGTAGCAATCAATTGGCCAGCAGCCAAACAACACAAGCGGGACTTTTTATTGATGTTATTTAATCTGTGTAATCTGCCATTTCTCACAGAGATTCAGGGCAGATTACACAGTGTAAATCAACACAATCCACAGGAAAGGATCTCCAATAAGCAAAGCAGGCCCGTGGCTACAGTGGGGCATCTCGGGGCCCGGCCCCCTGATTTACCACCAAGGCCCCCCCAACTTCCCATCCAGCCCAGGTGCTCCCTTGGGGGTGTCTGCAGGGTGCCCCCTGACTTATTTAAAGCCCCCCCCCCCGAATTAACAAATCCTGGCTACGGGCCTGAAGCAACGTACTAGGATCAGAACTGCAGAAATCTGAAACAAAGCTGAAAGTCTGGCATTGTACTCATGGTGTGCAACAATTAATTTCCACACGCAGCGCATGCTGCTGCTTCAGACCAGTGTTCCCTCTAAGCTGATAGGGTTGCTGATAGGGATCCATGGGGGGATATAAGGAGGGGTGTTGTCAGCATGATGTCATTTCCAGAAAATACCCAGCTGTGATGTCAGTCCTCTCGAGGAATCGCTTCAATTACTGCCGATTCCTAGAGAGGACTGATGTCGCTGCCAGGTTTTCCCAGGAAGTGATGTCATGCTGTTGCTGATAGTGATTTTTTTTTAAATTCTCCTGCTGGTGGGCAATGGACTCTGGGGGTGGGAGATCTCCCACTCCCCAGTGGGTATATGGAAACCCTCGCCCACACATATATGCAACGCTCACCGCTTCTGCAGGGCTGCTGTGGCCAGACCCAAGCTGGTGGGAACTAGAGGGCCAGACAGTTGTCAAGCCATCCAGGCAGCTAATTGGGTAGCAGAGAGCCTCTCTCTCCTCCTCCTGCCATTTGCCCAGCACCAGCTGCATCAGAGGCGTCCTGCTCAAGTGTACCATGGGAAATGTAGTCCCTAAGATGACCTGATAGAACACTGCACCAAGGAGGGAAACTTGGGGGGTGGTGAAGAGGCTTTTTGTACAGGAAACAGGGCTGTCCTGTAACAAAAGGGCTCAAAAAGAACTTTGGGATTAAAGGGTTAGGGACTGTAGACTATACCGCTTTGTATAGTTCATACTATTTGCTGCTGTACGTAGGTTTCTACTATGTAATTTTTGCATTGGCGAATGCATCTTCTTTATAGTTATGCTTTGCTTTGCTTAACCTCAGCTTAATATCTCTGGTTGGTTCCGGATTTCTACAAGTCAAATCCTACTGAATGGCCCATCCTGTCGAATGCACTGACTTATTCTGTTAAAATGTTGCACCTGGGAGAAAAGTCGCAGGTGACTGCACTGGGTGCGAAATTCTGTGCAGCAGCCCGCGAAACTTGACCGAACATTCAAGAAAGTAAGGAAACGGAAACATGAAGAACGACATTCCCCAATAAGTCTTAAAGGTTAAAATCCTTCTCTTACAATATATCCCCATGTATTATTGGACTGTTATTTACAATTTCTTATACAAAGTTCATTATAGTTTTATCCAGGGGTCATTTCCTGCAGGGGCGCACAGGAGCTGAGCTCCTACAGTAAAGAGCCCAGGGGGCGGGCACATGCAACAAGCCCCGCCCCCTGCTCCCAGCAGCCCTCAGTCAGAGCAAGAAGAAGCCAGATGAGTTGCAGAGCTCCCCCCAGCCCCCCAGTCCAAGACAGTCCAGTGGCACCTTTAAGACCAAGTTTTATTCAGGTACAAGCTCTCCCTCCTCTGCGAGGACAGATCTGCACGCCCCCCCCCAATAGATAGCAATCCAAAACAGTCCAGTGGAGCCTGAGCGGTGGGTGTTGCCTTCTGACACACTTCCGGTGATGTCAGGGGGCGTGGCATATGCAAATGAGGCATGCTAACGAGTTATGCTAATGAGCCCCTGCACCTCTTTTTCTACGAAATGACCCCTGGTTTTATCTGAAACTTTTAACGATTTTGGGGGATGACCATGGCATATTGTATTCTTTGTGTTTCATGCTGGTGTAATTCCATAATAAATGACTTTGAATTTTGACTTATTCTGTGTAATTTGCCTGTAGTCCCATTGAGAAAAAGCGGACTATGAATAACGTAGATAAATTAAAGCAAATAAATTTTGCAGCAGCAGAAGCCAAAAAGCAGAACCTGATATCTTCACTGGTGACCTTGGTGTACCGCAGATTCAGTTTTTGGAAGCCTTCATCCCGCAACTTCTGCGCGTCGGCCTTGGTGCTGGCGGTCTGCTGGAACCCTGGAGAAACCTGAACCAGCCTTTCTTCTGCATCAGGCAGCCACATCACCTGGGAGGAGCATGGAGCAGCGAGTATTACAACAAGAGGAGCCATTTTCAGGAAGGCAACACAAGCATTTTTTAAAAAAACTGACGCAGTGTAGTGGGCGGAGAAAAGGACTAAGACTTGAGTTCAAATCTCCCTTCGGCCACAATGCTCTTTAGGGGACCACGGGCCAGTCACCCTGTGTCGACCTCACCTATCTCAGACCGAGAGGAACCTGAGCCTGTTGTGAGGATAAGAGGGAAGGAAGAAATCAAACCCAAAGACTGACCAAGAGAGAGATCTTGGAGTCGTAGTAGATAACTCACTGAAAATATCGAGACAGTGTGCGACTGCAATAAAAAAGGCCAACGTGATGCTGGGGATTATTAGGAAGGGAACTGAAAACAAATCAGCCAGTATCATCATGCCCCTGAATAAATCAATGGTGTGACCTCATTTGGAGTACTGTGTACAGTTCTTCTTCTTTGACCTTCAATCAAAGGTCAAAGAAGAAGGGGACGGCAAAGGATGAGATGGTTACACAGTGTTATCAAGGCAACGAGCATGAAATTAAGCAAACTCCGGAGCACGACAAAAGACAGGAGGGCCTGGCGTGATGTGGTCCATGGGGTCGCGAAGAGTCAGACTCGACTGTGCGACTGAACAACAACAACAACAACAAAAAGTACAGTCCTGGTCACCACACCTCAAAAAGGATATTCTAGCATTGGGAAAAGTGCAGAAAAGGGCAACTCGAACGATAAAAGGGTTGGAACACTTTCCCAATGAAGAAAGGTTAAAACGCTTGGGGCTCTTTAGCTTGGAGAAACGACGGCTGAGGGGTGACATGATCGAGGTTTACAAGATTATGCATGGGATAGAGCAGGTCGAGAAAGAAGTACATTTCTCCTTTATCTCACAAGACAAGAACTCTGTATTCCTGGTACTTGGGGGGGGCAGTGGGAGGGCTTCTAGTGTTCTGGCCCCACTGCTGGACCTCCTGATGGCACCTGGTATTTTGGGCCACTGTGTGACAGTGTTGGACGGTATCAGGGTGGGCATAGATGGCTCTCTCCCATAAGAACATAAGAGAAGCCAATGTTGGATCAGGCCAATGGCCCATCCCACATTGGCTTCTCTTATGTTCTTATGGGAGAGAGCCATCTATGCCCACCCTGATACCGTTGGAGGAACAACAGGATCAAAATGCGATACAGGCTAGACATCCACTGGGAAACGGGCCGACCCCTGTGCAGACGACAAAATCCATACAACAGAGCTAACCACGGACCGGGTAGGGACCTCCACAGAAAAACACAACGTTGTAAATTAATCAGATGAAACCGGAATCCCTTCAACTTTGCAAAAAAAAACGCAAAAAATTCTTGATAAGGACTGAGCCCGATCTGGAGGGACAGACTATTGAAAGCAGTTGGGTGGGGGGAATCCTGTGAAAAATCTATAAGAGTCAGAGGTTGTTCAGTCGCACAGTCGAGTCCAACTCTTCGCAACCCCATGGACAAGATCTCGCCAGGCCGTCCTGTCTTCCACCGTCCTCTGAAGTTGGCTCAATTTCATGTTCATTCATGTTTGTTGCATCTATGACACTGTCTAACCATCTCATCCTTTGCCGTCCCCGTCTTCTTTGACCTTCAATCTTTCCCAGCATCAGGGTCTTCTCCAGTGAGTGCTCCCTTCTCATTTGGTGGCCAAAGCATTTGAGCTTCACTTTCATTATCTGGCCTTCCAGGGAACAGTCAGGGTTGATTTCTTTGAGGATTGACTGATTTGGTCTCCTTGCAGTCCAAGGACAGCCTAAACCGCCGTAAATCATCAGAGAAGACAATAAAAGGATTTGGATGCCTCAGTGAAACAGCCCTCGTAATGAGGGAACTTATTTTACAGTGTTACTAATTCTACATTGTCGCTGCTATCTTATTAAACAGCTTTGAGATGCTGTGTCCATTGTGTCTTTCCCCCCAGTATGTATGTGAAGTTTAAAGTTTTTAAATAAAAATAATTTTTTAAAAAGCAGTTGAGAGTCAGTTAAAAGGAAGAAGAAGAGTAGGTTTGGTGCCGTGGTTAAGTGTGCGGACTCTAATCTGGGAGAACCGGGTTTGAGTCCCCACTCCTCCACATGCAGCTGCTGGTGTGACCTCGGGTCAGTCACAAGTTCTTTCAGAGCTGTTCTCTCAAGAGCAATTCGAGAGAGAGCTCTCTCAGCCCCACCTACCTCACAGGGTGCCTGCTGTAGGGAGGGGAAGGGAAAGGCATTTGTAAGCCGCTCTGAGACCCCGAGTGAAGGGCGGGGTATAAATCCAATCTCCTCCTCCTCTATATATCCCGCTTTTCTCAACCCTAAGGAGTCTCAAAGTAGCTTAAAATCTCCTTCCCCTGCTTTCCCCCCAACAGGCATCTTGTGCGGTAAGTGGGGTAGGGAGTTTGGAGAGAACTTGTGACCGGCCCAAGGTCACCCAGCAGGCTTCATGCAGAGGAGGAACGGGGAATTAAACCTAGTTCTCCAAATCAGAGTCCCCTGCTCTTAACCACGACAACCAGGCTGGCTGGAAAACAGGAGCGAGGAGAAATCGGCTGTCCCAAGCCTCCGATCCTGGAGGAGGAGATTTTGAAGGCAAGGAAGAAAATGAAAAACAGGGAATTTAAAAAAAATTGGCCTTAAAGGCGCCGGCAGACTCAGACTTTTGTTCTGTCGCTTCAGACCCACGCGGCTCCCCACCTGAATCTAAAAAAACACACAGAGCGTTTCTCAAAATACCTCGACTTCTAATTAGACGGGGGCTATAAATATTAAGGATATCGTTCAACAACTGACGTGCCGGAAAATAATATCGCGCCTGTTATGCAACAACATCGGCTGGAGTTCTCTTCGGCGCTTTTTAATCTTTTCCCACGCAGAGCAGCCTTCACAAATGGGAAGCCATTGTCGTTATCGGTAATTGCCCCCGTTTTGCTCCCAATTAGATCTTTAATGGAGACCCATTTTTCAGGGCAAGAAGAGGGAGAGAGCGGCAGAGTGATTCGAAAGGCAAGATAAAAGTCTTGCAGGAAAAAAGAGGAAGACCCGACACAAGATAGATAAGTGGACCCCATCAAGGAAGCCGCTGGCCCTCGGTTTGCAAGACCTGGGCAAGGCTGTTAAGGACAGGAAGTCTGGGAGAAAGTTAATTCATGGGGTCGCCCAAAGTCGGAAGTGACTTGGCGGTACTGAACACACACAGAACAAGTCTCAGGTAGTCCTGGGGCTCAAAGCTTCACTTGGCCTTGAGCCAGTCAACTTTCTCTCATCCTCACCTACCTGGCAGGGCTGTTGTGTACACAGAACTGAGGAAGGCAGAAAACTGCCCCAGTCCCCCTGAGCTTCTTGAAGGAAGGGTGATATAACACAAAACCACAGAGGAGAAGAAGAAGAAGACGAAGAAGAAGAAGAAGAAGAAGAAGAAGAAGAAGAAGAAGAAGAAGAAGAAGAAGAAGAAGAAGAGATTGGATTTATACCCCACCCTTCACTACCCAAAGGTATCTCAGAGCGGCTTACAAACTCCTTTCCCTTCCCCTCCCCACAACAGACACCCTGTGAGGTAAAAGAAGAAGAAGAGGAGATTGGATTTATACCCCGCCCTTCACTACCCAAAGGAGTCTCAGAGCACTTCACAAACTCCTTTCCCTTCCCCTCCCCACAACAGACACCCTGTGAGGTGGGTAGGGCCGAGAGAACTCTTGACAGAAACTGCTCTTTTTCAAGGACAGCTCTTATCAGAACTACGGCTTGCCCAAGGTCACCCAGCCAGATGCAAGTGGAGGAGTGGGGGAATCAAACCCGGTTCTCCCAGATTAGAGTCCGTGCACTTAACCACTACACCAAACTGGCTCTCTACAGGATAAAAATACAGGATAAAATAGTTTCAGGTGGGTAACCATGCTGGCCTGCACAGTAGCACAGCAAGATTAGAGTCTGGTAGCACCTCAAAGACCAACAGGATTTTCAGGGTACAAAATGCTTATTTCCCCCTGCCCTGTCAAGCAGTGGTCATAAGAACATAAGAGGAGCCGTGTTGGATCAGGCCAATGGCCCATCCAGTCCAACACTCTGTCACACAGTGGCCAAAACCCAGGTGCCATCAGAAGGTCCACCAGCAGGGCCAGAACTCCAGAAGCCCTCCCCTTGTGGCCCCCCAAGCACCAAGGAGACAGAGCATCCCTGCCCCAGACATAAGAACATAAGAAAGAAGCCATGTTGGATCAGGACAATGGCCCATCCCAGTCCAACACTCTTGTGTCACATGGTGGCCAAAACCCAGGGGCCCTCAGGAGGTCCAGCAGCAGGACCAGAACTCCAGAAGCCCTCCCACTGTTGCCCCCCAAGCACCAAGAAGATAGAGCATCACTGCCCCAGGCATAAAAACATAAGAGAAGCCATACTGGATCAGGCCATTGGCCCATCCAGCGCAACACTCCGTAGCAAAACGGTGGCCAAAAACCAGGGGCCATCAGGAGGTCCACCAGTGAAGCCAGAACTCCAGAAGCCCTCCCACTGTTGTCCCTGAGGCAGCTGATGAATCATTTTCAACACATCAACTTGGACTCAGCAGCCACCTTCCATGGCTATTCTGACAGATTTTTTTACTTTCATTTTATGGTGGGGTTTTTTAACATTTCACAAAAATTATTATGAAGCAATTCTGGGCTTGGGAAAAATATACTGTCCAGTTTTTTGTGTGGGTTTTTTTTTTCTGTCTACATCAGTTGGAATACTAATGGATCCACATTTGCAAACCACTTCATTTTTATTTCCCCCCCAAGCTATCGTCCCTGTGGCAGAACAGTCCCGCTCTGCCCTGCAGCCCATTCCACCCCACCCTCTTGGGTTTGCCACCACTTGGTGGGGCTTTGGTGTAGCGGTTAAGTGCTGGGAGAACCGGGTTTGATTCCCCAATCCTCCACTTGCAGCAGCTGGATGACCTTGGGCAAGCCATAGTTCTGTCAGAGCTGTTCTTGCAAGGACAGTTCTGGAGAGGGCTCTCAGCCCCACCTACCTCATAGGGTGTCTGTGTCTGTTGTGTGGGGGAGTAAGGGATAGGAGTTTGTAAGCCGCTCTGAGACTCCGAGTGAAGGGCGGGGTACAGGAGTCATTTCGTAGAAAAAGACATGCAGGAGCTCATCCTGATTGGGCAGTCAAGTTCTAGTGCTCCCCCTTATGTGTGATCAGGGGTCATTTCGTAGAAAAAGAGGTGCAGGAGCTCATTAACACAACTCATTAGCATAACTCATTTGCATATGCCACACCCCCTGACATCACCGGACGTGTGTCAGAAGGCAACACCCACCGCTCAGGCTCCACTGGACTGTTTTGGATTGCTAGCTATGGATGTGCAGATCTGTCCTCACAGAGGAGGGAGAGCTTGTACCTGAATAAAACTTGGTCTTAAAGGTGCCACTGGACTGTTTTGGGTTGGGAGCGGGGCGGGGCGGGGGCTCTGCAGCTTACCTGGCTGCTTCTTTCTCTGACTAAGGGCTGCTGGGAGCAGGGGGTGGGGCTTGTTGCATATGCCCACCCCCTGGGCTCTTTACTGCCGGAGCTCTGCTCCTGTGCGTTCCTGCAGGAAATGACACCTGGTGGGGTATAAATCCAATCTCCTCCTCCTCCTCTCCTATCAACCACTGCCACCACCTGACCTTTGTACGAATTGCCCACTGGGAGAGGTCAGGACTCTGAGCATCCCTTCCAAGTTCTGAGGCCTTGCCTCTCTGTCACCTGCTGCCCAGAGTCTGGTAACCCTGGGACAGCTTGCTGCCTTGTAAGGAGTCCAGGGGGTGGGCACATGCAACAAGCCCCGCCCCCTGCTCCCAGCAGCCCTCAGTTAGGCCACGAGGAGCAAGAGGCAGCCAGGTAAGAGGAGCAAGAAGCAGCCAGGTAAGTTGCACATCCCCCCCACAGCCGCCTTCAAGTACAAGCTCTCCCTTGCACGTCCCCCCCCCATAGCTAGCAATCCAAAAAAGTCCAGTAGAACCTTTAAGACCAAGTTTTATTCAGGTACAAGCTCTCCCTCCTCTGCGAGGGCAGATCTGTATGCAATCCAAAACAGTCCATTGGAGCCTGAGCGGTGGGTGTTGCCTTCTGACGCACTTCCGGGGTTGTCAGGGGGTGTGGCATATGCAAATGAGTTATGCTAATGAGCTCCTGCACCTCTTTTTCTACGAAATTACCCCTGATCACACGTAAGGGGGAGCACTAGAACTTGACTGCCCAATCAGGATGATTCTCTCATACCCCTTTATGGCTCTCTGAGCATGAGCAAAGAGGATTGAAAAGCAGGCCTGGCTGCAGCAAGACTTCATTCCAGGGTGAAATTTTTTGGAGTGGTGACATGCCACTGTTGCTGTGGTCTGTCTGTGTCCTGGATTAATTCTGCCGCCTTTCTGGGAACCACGGACTCTGCCAGGACTTCTTTGCCCCTTGTTTTATAATATTATTTAAAATATTATTTTCTAGGTTTTCTATTTGTGTTATTTTTGTTCTTGTCTGGGACGCTGAAGTTGGGGATGCTTTGGCTTTCTTTCTGGTTCTTTTTTAGAAATATCGTTCTCTTGGTCTTGTTTTGTGCTGTTTTTAAACAGGTTTAAGAGATGTGTGCTGCTTTGTTGCGTTCCCTCCTCTTCAGCTCCTTTCGGAATGTTTAACTGCTTTGATTTTTAAAGGTTTTGTATTTGGGGGGGGGCAGGGGGTCACAGGCTGGATTCTCTGGTTTGACTTAGGCTGCACTGGGCTTGCCAAACTGGCCTATGTGTCAGGTAGCCCTGCCATAGATCTGGAATGTGGAGGGGTGCCCTCCTCCTCGTTCTCAGCTCTTCCCTGTCCGGCTTCTTTGCGCTATCTCATGCTTGACCTTGCTGTCTCCAGCTGCAATTAACTCGGCTGGGAAACTTAACAGCTTTTGCGCTTTGCTCGCTTGCCCGCTTGTCCGTGTGCTCGAACTATAATCACTGGCTTGTGCTCATAGCGGGGGATGTTCGTTTTTACTATAAGTCAGAGGCCCTTATACTGACGGTCATTCCTGACACAATCTGTGCACGTGTTCTTTAATACTGGAAACACTAATAAACAGTTATCTTCTTCTGAAGCCCTGTGTGGTGTGACCTGAGGAGCCTGACAAACTATGATTCTTTTGAGGTTCTCTTGCTTTGATGTCAGTCCTGTTTGCATTTGGGAGGCTTTTGGACAGTGATTGCTTGATCTTGTGTGTTTGCTGTTGGATTCCCCCTGGAGAAAACGTAGATTTTTTTCTTCCATAGGAAACAACAGAGACAAATAGGATGCCTGGGGGCGGCTTGTCCAGGAGCCCATAGAATTGGACCCACTGTTCAGATGTACTCAAAACACGTGTGTGTGTGTGTGTGTGTGTGTTCAGTGCGCACGGGTAACTCTGTTCCCCCGAGAGCACTGAGATCCGGGACACAAAACCGTCTGGTCCCCCCTGGCCCTAGGGATGCTAAGTTAACAGCAACAAGAACCGGGGTGTTCTCCCTAGCTGCACCGACGCTATGGAACGAGCTCCCAATTGAAATTCGAGCGCTGCGGGATCTTCAACAATTCCGTAGAGCGGTGAAGACCGAGCTGCTCCGACAAGCGTTCTAATAGCCCTGGCCACACTGGCCGTGCCACATAAACACTAGCACTTTATAACGGATGGCCGCTAAATCTCAATAGGTTGAATTTATTGTAATGTTTTATGGTTTTATGGTAAGGCATTGTTATTAGTTGTGATAACTGGCTTTAATTGTATATCGGTATTAATTATTGTACGCCGCCCTGAGCCGCCTTGGCGGGGGGGCGAGGTAAAAGTGTGGAAAATAAATAAATAAATAAAAATAAGCTACGAAACGATTAACTCCCATTTGCAAGGGTCTCCCGCTGTTGCTCCGTGCTCCCTGCTGACCGTTGAGGGGTCCAGGCAGTTCTTTTCTTGCATTGCCAGAGCGCAAATGGGAAAGAGGGAAATGTCTGGCCCTCGAAGCAGCAAGGAAGCGCACTAGAACTTCCTTTGGGGATCACGGGCCCGTGTAAGTGTCTCTCGAATTCTCACCACTTCTAGCGGAGGGTCAGAGCTGGGGAAAATGGGCATAACTACAAATGCTGGCAGGTCTTGCCACAGCGACGATCTTATATCAGCGAATACCATCTGACAAAGGGGTGCAGGTGGATAAACGCTACGGGCATGATCCCGCCCAGAGATAGAGTCAATTTACATCAAATTGATTTCACTGGGTGAATTAAGCATGCGGTAAAATCACACCCGTGGAAATAAACGGGATGACGAAGCACTTAACTGGCTGGATTGTGTTATTAGCATTTATACAGAAACGCACCTGTTGTGTTTTGTTTTTTTAAGTGAAAGGCTCACAGGCTAGCCTATCAGGGAGCCAACTCAACTCGATACTCCCACCAGGCTGCAAGCAAGAATTGCACCGATCTTTGGGCCACGGTGTCCCAGAGGTTAAGACACTGAGCTGCAGATCGGAAGGTCTGTAGCTCGGCAGTTCGAGACCCGAGTGCCACGTGACGGAGTGAGCTCTCGTCTCTGGCTCCAGCGAACCTATTATTATTATTATTATTACTATTATTATTACATGGGATTTTTACCTCGCCCACCCCCGAAGGGCTCTCGGCGGCTTACAGAGGATCGTGTGTGCACACACTTTTCTAGAATCCTAACTATGGCCACAATTTCAGGGGGATGGGAACCCTACCAGATACCTAGCAGTTTGGAAGCAAGAAACTGCAAGAAGAAAGAAAGGTACCGCTTCGGTGGGAAGGTAACAGCATTCCATGCGCCTCGGCCTTTAGTCATGCCAGCCCCATGACCACAGAAATGTCTTCAGACAGCGCTGGCTCTTCGGCTTGGAAACGGAGATGAGCACCACCCCCTAGAGTTAGATTCGGCTAGCTTTCGAGCAGGGGAAACCGTTACCTTTTACCTTGGGTTGCAAAAGGTCGATTTGCTGACGTGGACCATTTGCCCCTCTTTCAGCAATCACCCCCTCCCGACTTCCCAACAAACCCCCCTTTTTCCCGTCACACGGCAAGGGGGGATGTGCGGGAGAGCTAGGGAACTAACTAGCGAGTCCAGCTTCTCTGGGCGAGCTGCAACACTGAAAGACAATCTATTGTGAAGGAACTGGGAAACAAACACGGTCTGCTTAAAAAAGGGATTTTTGGGTGGGGAGGGAGAGAAAGATGACAGATTGAGGCAATCAGCTAGAACGACGACGAACTGGAGCAGCTGCTTGTTTGGCTGAAATCTGGGGGCCAGCGTCGCTCGGTAGAAAGACAGATGGAATCTATATACAGAACCTTCCCCCCAGGACCACTGTTCCGTGTGTGGGATTCCTACTCGATTCAGGCTTAACACAACAACGGCAACAAAAACTCGCACCCTTAATTGGAAAGTCTTGAACCACCTCCAAGAGCGGAGCAGGATCTCCAGCTGGAAGAGGAGGCCACCATCCAACTGTCATGTTTATCCCACTCGTCCTCCAAGGTAGGGTCACCCTACATGGCCCTCTACTCCTCCATTTTATCCTCACAACAACCCTGCGAGGTAGGTTACACTGAGAGGAGGAAGACGATGTAGTGTATTCAAAGCTGCCTTGAATGCATGACGTGTTGTGAAACATCTAACTGAACTGTAATGGTAAGCTTCGTCCTGGGCTAGGATCCAAATCCCTCCAATAGTATTGCTAGCCCAGGAAGTAGCAAGCCAATCACTTCCAGCAAGCTCCCTGAGCGGGAACTAATATGATTGGACCTTATCTCTGCAACCTCATAGGTTGGTATTTGTACAGTGGGTGTGGCTACATTAGCCGGGAATCTTTAAAAGCAGGGCAGCTGCGATGTAAAGGCTGTTCTGGCTATCAGATGCTGATCCGTGTTGGAGGTGTGTTCGAGTTGAAGAATAAAGTTGTGTTCTTGCTGAATCACTCTCCGACTGCTTTGTGAAGCGAGCGACTTAACAGAAGAAGAGAAAATATTGGATTTATACCCCGCCCTTCACTCGGAGTCTCGGTGTGGCTTACAATCTCCTTTCCCTTCCCTCCCCACAACAGACACCCTGTGAGATAGGTGGGGCTGAGAGAGCCCTGAAAGAAACTGCTCTTGAGAGAACAGCTCTGAGAGAACTCGTGATTGACCCAAGGTCACACTAGCAGCTGCATGTGGAGGAGTGGGGAATCGGACCCGGTTCTCCAGATTAGAGTCCGCCAGTCTTAACCGCTACACCAGACTGGCTCTCATGTGACTGGATGTGATTGGCCAGAGATCACTCAAGTGAGCTTCATGTCGGACTCGGAACGTGAACGTGGGACTCTCCTTTCTTGCTCTGGCACTCTCAGCGATGTGCCACATTAGCCAAACAAAGCGCGCCACAGACCAATGGATGTGTCCTATTGCCCATAGATTCTGGATTACAGAGGGCAGGAGTGCATGCAGCACCACTAGCAGGCTTGTGTTTTTATGTGCATTAGTGCTGAGCCGAGAGGGAGGCACTGATGAACACTTTTTTGCCTCCCTAAAGCCCATCCGTTTCCCTGAACATTTGAGGAGCGCGCAAAAGTGGGCTTGAAGCTCAACATCAAGAAAACTGAGATCACGGCATCCGGCCCCATCACTCCTTGGCAAGTAGAAGGGGAAGTCATGGAAGTAGTGACAGACTTCACGTTCCTGGGATCCCAGATCACTGCAGGCGGTGACGGCAGCCATGAAATTAAACGACGCCTGCTCCTTGGGAGGAAAGCGATGGCAAACCTCGACAGCATGATAAAAACTAGGGACATCACCCTGCCAACAAAAGTCTGCATGGTCAAAGCAATGGTATTCCCAGTAGTCATGTATGGCTGCGAGAGTTGGACTATGAGGAAGGCCGAGCGCCGAAGAATAGATTCTTTTGAACTATGGTGCTGGAGAAGACTCTTGAGAGTCCCTTGGACTGCCAGGAGATCAAATCAGTCAATCCTAAAAGAAATCAACCCTGACTATTGTTCCCTGGAAGGCCAGATAATGAAACTGAAGCTCAAATACTTTGGCCACCCAATGAGAAGGGAGCACTCACTGGAGAAGACCCTGATGCTGGGAAAGATTGAAGGTCGAAGAAGACGGGGACGGCAAAGGATGAGATGGTAAGACAGTGTCATAGATGCAACAAACATAAAATTGAGCAAACTTCAGAGGAAGGCCTGGCGTGATCTGGTCCATGGGGTCGCGAAGAGTCGGACTCGACTGTGCGACTGAACAACAACAACAACAACAACATGCGACCGTTCACGGGAAGGAGGGAACGCTTCTGCCCGGTTGATCCAGCAGCTTGGTAAGGTGTTGGTTCTCCTTTCCTCCATTCAGTGAGGGCAATGCGACGGCATCATTTGCCATCAGTAATACCAGTAGGAAGCCAAGTCTGATTGCCCACTGACACCTTTTTCTCTTACCCACCGAACTTGTTTTTAAGTGAGCAGAGCCAGATCGGGGTTTTGTCTAGCGGGGCTAATGATTGGCTGGACAGCAGAGCTCCCTCTAAGCTGAGTTAGTGTGAGCCGGCTCACAGTTTTTTAGCCCCTGGCTCAGACATTTTTTTCTTAGCTCAAGAAGGATGGCTCCAGAGCAGACTAATTTATGCAGTATATGTAGTGGCCTCATCCCCTGCTCATAACTTTAATGCCAGTAGCTCAGAAAGTAGAATGTTTGCTCACAGGACTCCACAGAGGGAGCATTGCTGGACAGATCTTTTTTTTTAAGTTGCTTAATTGCCGCCATAGTGCAAGGATCTTGACTGTGAGTAGTGTTCCCTCTAAGCTGAGTTAGTGTGGGCTAGCTCACAGTTTTTTAGCCTCCAGCTCACAGATTCTTGTCTTCGCTCAGGAAGGATGGCTCCAGAGCAGACTAATTTATGCAGTATATGTAGTGGCCTCATCCCCTGCTCATAACTTTAATGCCAGTGGCTCACAAAGTAGAACTTTTGCTTACAAGACTCCACACCTTAGAGGGAGCATTGACTGTGGGGTGGGGGTGGTATTTTTTTTATTGTGTGTGTGCGTGCGTGTGTGCGAGTGCATGTGCACCTGGAAGTCATGGCGACCTCTGGTGACTGACCCCTACTGAGGGCCTGGGGGCTATTCAGAGAGGAGGCTGAATAGAGCCTGCCCCCGCCTCCCGACTGCTGGTATTCCAAGGAGGTCTCCCATCTAAGTACTTGCCAGAGTCGACCCTGCTTAGTTTCCGAGATCTGGCGAGATTGGGCTTGCCTGGGCTATCCAGGCCAGGGTGGATCATGACTGTGTTACTGAAGGTAAGCTGTGTTTACACATGCAAATATTTTAAAACAATATGTTCACTTAAAAAACATCCTGTTCAACAAAGCTTCTGTCTGACATGTTGACAAGTTATTCTTAGACATGTTGACAAGTTACTAAGAGAGCCAGTTTTGTGTAGTGGTTAGGAGTGCGGACTCTAATCCGGGAGAACCGGGTTTGATTCCTCACTCCTCCATATGCAGCTGCTGGTGTGACCTTGGGTCAGTCACAAGTTCTCTCAGAGCTGTCCTCTCAAGGGCAGTCCTCGAAAGAGCTCTCTCAGCCCCATCTCCCTCACAGGCAATGTTCCCTCTAAGCTGTGGAGTCTTGTGAGCAAATGTTCTACTTTGTGAGCGAGTGATTTGGATACTGCATAAATTAGCTTGCTCTGGAGCCATCCTTCCTGAGGTAAGACAAAAATCTGTGAGCTGGAGGCTAAATATCTGTGAGCTAGCTCACACTAACTCAGCTTAGAGGGAACACTGCTCACAGGGTGTCTGTTGTGGGGAAGGGAAAGGAAAGGAGATTGTCAGCCGCTCTGAGACTCCTTTGGGTAGTGAAGGGCGGGGTATAAATCCAATCTCTTCTTCTTCCTCCTCCACATTCAGCTCCCGGTGTGACCTTGGGTCAGTTACAAGTTCTCTCAGAGCAGTTCTCTCAAGAGCAGTCCTCGAAAGAGCTCTCTCAGCCCCACCTACCTCACAGAGTGTCTGTTGTGGGGAGGGGGAGGGAAAGGAGTTTGTAAGCCGCTCTGAGACTCCTTTGGGGAGTGAAGGACGAGGTATAAATCCAATCTCCACCTCCTCCTCCTGCCTAACTTTACTCGCTGACATTTTGTGGCTGGCCTCGTCTCCTGCGGCAGGCATTTTATAGCTGCGCCCACCACCCTGTGCCCTCGGGATCAAAAAAGGTTGGGGGGGACCCCTGCCCTAAATAGTAATGGCTGTGACTAGATTCATTTGTGGAATCAGCTGTGCCGATAGAGTCTGAGACGTTCACAATGGAATTTGGTCGCCAATCGGCTTTGAAGTGCAAGCTACAGCAACAACACATAAAAACCAGCTCACGCCGTTTGTCCATCACTAGCCCTGACGGCCTCCGCTACTCTGACCAGCAGAGGGAGCCCCCGAGATTGGCCAGCATAGACCTACAAAAGAGACACAGAACTCACCGCCTGCTGTGGTATGCCCGAACTCAGAACCGTTTCCAGGGTGATGTTGAGGAAAGCGCTGTAGAACGGATGATCCCAGGGCAAAGTATGGAGGTTCAAGAGAACAGTGGCATTGTCCCTGATCAACTCCAGCATGTCAGCCAGCTTACAGATGGACTGGTTTCTGGCTTGCGTGGCGTCGGAAGCCGAGAGGGAACTGGCGGTCCAGAAAGGGTCGTCCTGGGAAGACAGAAATAGCAACATTATGGGCTGAGACATGACGTGGAACAATTGAAAAAAGAAAAGAAAAGAAAATTTATTATGGAACGTTTATTTTAACATGACAAATAAAATATTTTAAGACAAGGTGTTCAAATATTTTCCAAATCATTTCTAATACACACACACACACACATACATATATATATACACATACATACACACACACACACACACACACACACACATATATATATGGTATCAGATTGATTTAATTTCTGTGCACTGAGGACAAGCAAGTCCTAGGTTACAAACTGAACTCTCCAATGCAAGAACAAGATGCATTTCTTCCTTTAGGAGGTGCGATTGTCAGAAGAAAATAAAAAGGTTTCAGTTTTGTTTTTGCATGTGGGAGGGTATTCTGTTTGTAATAATTGTTTGGGTACACTATATTTTTAATATGCTAGTTGTGATAATTTATGCCAAGTAAAAATGTCCATAGTCATTTTTTATGTTCCTAAAGTAACAGAATGACTTTCAATCTAGAAAAGACAAAAGAAATGCTAATGTAGCATTTTTTCCAATTTTCCCGAAAATTTCCGTTTCCCCCCGAAAAAAACTGGAAAAAAAACGGGTTTTTTCCCGAGCTTCAAAATTTCTGGAAATTTTACATCTCTAGTTATTTATTAACAAAGAATTTTAAAAAACACATCAGGGCCCAATCCCACCTCATGTAAAAATTCCAGAATCTAACATACAAAGGCCAACGGACTTGACCTGATGCATTTCGACCTGCACAGGCCTTCTTCATTTATTTTATTTATTTATTAACTTTATATCCCGCCCTCCCCAAACGGACTCAGGGCGGCTAACAGAAGAGGCATATGCCATGATTCGACAACTAAAAACAGAATAAAACAGGCCTTCTTCAGAAGTCGAACACAGTGAAGAACATATTGGCTTATATAATAGTACAGTACAATCGTGCAGATATAAAATATAAATACAAGGAGGACCAGAAAAAAGTTGTTCCAAAGTGAAACCACTGGGCACAGCAATAAAAGTACAAATGAGGCCTCCAAAGATGCAATCACATGCCAAGGTGGTGTTTCACTGGTCATAATTTCTGGTCCAGAAAGTGACTTCCTATGATTGTTTAGCCAAAGTGTCCTCAATGGAATTGTCCTTAGGCAACGAGCATGGGCCGCTTTACAGACCACAGGTTAATGAGGACATGTCAAATCAGCATTGGAAACCATGGTTCAAAAGCTGGCTTAGGAACCAGTCATAACGATGGTTGGACAAGACATCTGAACACAGCTTGTTCCCCACCAACACTCTCATGAGGCAGTCGCCCCGAACCCGAACCCAAAACACATTTCAGAAAGGTTCCCCCCCACCCCCCTCAGCACACTGGACCTGAATCCCAAACCTGAAATCTCTCCAAATCTGAACAAGACCCGAACCCTTAAAGACAAAAAGTGGGAAATGGTTCAAAATAAGTGGCTCGCTCGTCAGACATGCAGGAATTTCTTTGAAGGGTGGGTACCTGGGTTTTCTCCACTGCTGGGGCTAAAAGGAGCACAGGAGAGCTAACACTCTGTGTCACACAGTGGCCAGAAATACCAGTGCCATCAGGAGGTCCAGCAGTGGGGCCAGGACATTAGAAGCCCTCCCATTGTTGGCCCCCCCAAGCACCAAGAAGACAGAGCATCACTTGCCCCAGAGCCCCTATCTATACCTTGTGGCTAATAGCCACTGATGGACCTCTGCTCCATATGCTTATCTAATTCCCTTTTGAAGCCGTCCATGCTTGTAGCCATCTAATTCCCTTTTGAAGCCACCCATGATCGAGGGGTGGGTACCTGGGTTTTCTCCACTACTGGGGCTAAAAGGAGCACAAGAGAGCTACTTTGGACTGAGGAAACAGTATAGGAGAAAAGTTAAACCCAGTCGTTTCCACTGTGGCTCCAATCTGTACCTCAGTTCTGCTTTCAGAGGGCTACATTACAAATTTTGGGGGACCCAACTTCAAATACCCAATGTCACGTGTAGGTACATTTATACTCTTCGCTTTGAGGTATTCCTTCGGAGAAGTTATCTGAACTCTGACCGATTTCCCACAAGCTACTGCTCCACCCTCGTTCTTTCCTTCCCCCCCCCCATTATATGTGTTCGTTTCCCACTATTTGCTGCATGGCCGCATTTTGACCTGCAGCTTCGCCCGATTTCCCCCGTGTCTTCTCGGTCCTGTTTTTTGAGAATCCAGAAGACACGGGGGTGGGGGGGGATTGGGTGAAGCGGCAGGTCAAAATGCAGCTGGTGCAGCAAACAGTGGGTAATTGACGCATACAATCGGGGGGAAAGGGAAGAGCGAGGGTGGAGCTGTGGCTTGTGCAAAATCGGCCTCTGTTTCCCCCCACACACACCCCAAAAAACAGAGAAAACTTTAGAACCCAAATCAGCCCCACAAATCAATCACCTCTGCAGGTCTAGGAGCCCTTAATTACAGGCTTCTTTGCTTCTGCTAACCGTGGTGGAGCACAAGAAGCAACCGAGGACAAAGAAGTCCAAAGCTCTCCAGCCGTCAGAGATTTCACTGTTCGTACTCAAGCCTCCCTTCCCAGTTTTTAAGGACTCCAAAACTGCTTTCAAACTTGACTAACCGACCAACCAAAAAAAGATGACCTTCCCAGGCCGATGAACTATGCCGCAAGGGCTGATATCGGTGCTCGTACAGGGCAGTCACAAGAACAAAGAAGCCAAAGAACTCTTGGTATGTCCTTTCCAGGTGTCCCGGTCCAGCGGCCTCGGGACGAGGACCCCACCCCCAGGGACGCCCCGACCAGGCCACTCACCCGGGGAACAACAGAGGAGCGAGGCAGCAATGACACCACAACGACCGACAGGGCCGCAGCGCGATGCCTTGCTGCGGGAAGCCCTGGGAGAAACGACCAGCGCCGACCCAGGGAGAGGCAGCCACGCCGGCAGAGCACGGCCCCTCGGTCGGGCACCATGGAGCTCCATCCCGGAAAGCGGCAAAGCAGAGGCCGCTGAGGGAGGGCTAAGGGCGGGGACGACGGGGAAGCTACGCCGCAGCGCCGACACACCCACAACCACGCCCAGGACGACCAGAAGGCGTCCGGGCTTATCAAGGGGGGTGGGGCCAGACCGGGAATAGTGGAGGTGGGGGTTACAGGCAGCACTGGGAGCGGGGGATAAAAGGAGATAGAAGCGGATGGGCCAGGGAGGAGGAAAGTGCAAAGGAATGAGATGGAGATGGAAAGGGAGAGAGAGAGAGAGAGAGAGAGAGAGGACCGAAGGTGTTCAGCGCATGTTGGTAGCGGGACCTACGGGGTGACCATAACCCCATCCCCCTATCTGAGGCCCCTCCGCAACCTCCTCCTTTACGAACCCTCTCCAACTCCCAGGGCCGACGCCACAGCCACGGCCGTGTCGACTCCAGGGCCGCGCACGAAGCTTGACACCAGGAAGCTGCAATGCCATGCTGTGAGCAAGCAATTTGGCCCCTGCATCAATTAGTTTGCGCCGGAGCCCTCCTTCCTGAGTTCAGACAAAAATGCGTGAGCCGGAGGCTAAAAAACTGTGAGCCGGCTCACACTCACTCAGCTTCGAGGGAACGGTGGCGAGGACTGGATCACAGACCCACCCCCGGCCCTTCCATTGGGTTTCCGACCCCTGACAAGATCAGGCTCGCTCGGCGGATTCCGGGTCGCCACCTACACGTCACTCTCTCCGTTCAGTCTGGATCTGCCGGCCCTCTGTGCCGTTGCGCAAAAGGGAAGGACTCCTTATCTGACAAAGCAGGCAGACCGGGAGAGATGTCATTAATCCCAAGAGGCCCTTCTCCAATTAACAGTCCGTTCTGGTATCTCCGGCACTCAGCCGGCACTCGGGCCTTACAAGCAAAGGGACAGGGCTGAGAGGAAGAAAGGGATGCAAATGTCCTTTGCTCTCTAGCAGGGCGAGTCCTTGGGGGAAGGACAGATGCGAGGCGGTCTTCTCTCGGTGCGTTTTTGCTCTTCAAAAGTGGCGGCATTAGCAATGGAACTGTTACAGCGAGGGCACCCCCCCCCCCAGTTGTTCTCGGATCACTGGAAGCCAGAAAGCCTTCCTTTACTAAAGCAGGAGAGCCGGTACCTTTGGACCGAGAACACAGCTGCCTTTTGGTACCTCAAAGGAGAAGGAGAAGGAGAAGGAGGAGGAGGAGGAGGAGGAGGAGAAGGAGAAGGAGAAGAAGAAGAAGAAGAAGAAGAAGAAGAAGAAGAAGAAGAAGAAGAAGAAGAAGA